>NW_019104249.1:0-100043 GCF_001856785.1 Myzus persicae
AAAAGAACATAGTATCGTAAAAGTCGTAGAGTAATAGTAACGCGCATCAACCCACACCTACCAGAGACGTTACCACCACCACAACAAGGATCCACATCAATACAAGGTAAGTGGATTTAATATTTCAAATTATAACATCGGTAAATGAACTAAAAGGTAATCTAATAATCATATCAAGTAGTAGTGTAATTATTATCTGAATTGAAATCTATGGGCTATTGAGCCGGGTACGCCCCTATTCTGTCGCCGCTTAGCCCCGTAGACCCCTTTCTTTTCAATTTGTTAATTTTTATTCTACTACAAAGCAAATGTCAAACAGTTATTACTTATTGGAAAACGCGTGTTTCTTGCAAATTGATTTTGGAAACAGTGCATAATATTAATATCCAGTCGATTTAAAAATATAAGCCAACATAATACATTTAGGTTTTCGTTCTATTTATATTTCGGATCTGACGCTGCGGGGAGTACTCCAGAAATTTGTAAAACGAATAGTAATGGTTTAGCAGAAGCAGCGGTAATAGTTTATCGATTTCGCGTTTATATTTTACGAAATTTCAACATATAATATGTGTTTTCAGCTATAATAAAGCCGCAGGTATGTGAGTATGTTGTTAGTTGTTACATATGCTATCGCTGTTGACCGTGAGATTAGATGAAATAAATAGTAATGCACTAATATATGTAAATATAAAATAGCGATTGTCGGATGTGTGGAACTGACTCACGTCTACATCAAGCCGAGTATAACCGCGATAACCGCGATAACCTACATAATATTATAATATGTACCTAAAGGTACTACCTATTTATATTTTTTAAAGTCGACTACATAAACGATAAAATTATGAATAAAATGTTACTTTCTTCTTACACATTCTAATAAACTGTTGAAAATGTTGCCAAAAGTTGTAACTAGAAATGCCATGTTGATTTACGTACAGCCGCTACAGCATGTGAGAGCCATAACATATTATACTTAAATATTTTATTATTATGAAATTACATGTACGAATTCGCTTTGCACGTAAAAAATAAACATGGACTTAACTTGCCACAATTCAATGGCTACATATAAATCATGTGTAATAATTTTAAAAGTATTTACAAATTTTGGGAATTTTTTTTTTATTTGTCTTACCTCATGCAAAATAAAATCTGAAATATTTTTAATTTACGATACTCTGTGTATTAAAATATAATTACGTTATTTCGGTCGTATTGATTAGGGACACTTCGAACTTCGAAGCGACGGTAAGTTTACTTATCATATACCAAGGTACGTACACGAAACTTATTTTTATATTTACACTGCAACATATTAATGTTTATTAATTATTACCATAGTCTCAAATTGTCAGCATATGGGTATAGTCCCATAAGGTATAGGACTAATAAGTTTCCAAGACCCTCCCTCTAGTCCCTCTTAAAAAATGTGAAAAGTTTCCTAAAAATTTGTCAGTACCTAAAAAAAGAAAATGATGGTACAAAATGTAAATTTCTAATAAAAATTAAAAACTGTTATAGAGCAGTAGGTACGTCATAGATAAATAAACTTAATATGTTAGAACGTAATATTTGTTTTTATATAAATACTTAATATTAATTATTATTCATCTTAATAAATACTGAAAAGGATTAAGTAGGTATTTTACATTTTTTTATGGATAAGTACTGAAGTAAAAATAAAAATTGTAAAAATCGAAGGAGGAATAAAGTCATTATCATTATTGTTTAAGTCTATTTATATCCATTGATATATTTAAATTGAACGCAACACTAAGTGCTTGATTGTGTAGGTATATATTGTTTCCTTTTGCAATCCGTCGTTCGAGAAGCATATTTTTCTATTGTCCTATCGGCACTTTTACAATACATCGGATTGAACACAAGCCGTTCGGACCTCATCCGAATTCGAAACGATAAGAAGTCAGCGTGCGGCTATAACCGTAGGTAATACGCATAAACAAGTTGGTATTAATTATATGCGTGTGTGTCGAGTGCATTTCAGAGCGCACAACATTTCGGCATGTCGGCGGCAAACTTTGTGTTCTGATAGTAACATACCACCTACCCGGTGTACCTATATGTCCATAACACATACAAATAGATAGATATAGGTAAACGAATTACTACGTATCAAACAGGTAGGTACGCGACATTCTTTCGTTCGTGATTTTTAATCTCTCACGATTTTTATTGCCACGCCCGCGCGTCATAGAATCAGTATCAATGTATCATCATCATCATTTTAGAGCACCTAAATAAACATTAGGTAGGTATATACACCTCGGCGTATCGACTATGTCCACGAACACGTTTATTTCGTGACCGAAACGGCCATTATAACCAACTTGGTAAGTAGGCTATAACCTGCCACGTATATATATATCCGTGGCACTGTGGTATGTGCGTATATGATCACATAATATCTTAATGAGTCCGTTTGTAAAATAAAACGCCGAGGCGCCTCCACCCGTCCGCATCACCACAGCAGTCGAGGTATTTCATTTTATCTGCCTTATGCCTGTATGTACATATACTGATGCACGAGCCTCCGCGATGTACCCACAGAGTGTTCGCATCTTCTCGTCGTTGAAACTCGCGGTTTTCATTCGTTTTCAACTTGGACTTGGAAAAACTGCAAGCACCCCCCCCCCCTCCTCCCAAAACAAATAACTACACCAATCGCTACCAAATCGCATTCAAACAAACACAATACAATATAAGTAGGTAGATGTATTGTTAAGCTTATTGTGCAGGTACTACACGTTATATAATAATTCTACATTGAATTTATGTAATAATAAGCAATAAATTTGTTCATTAGTTATTTATTTCAATTCTTAGGAGTAGTATAATAGAAACTATACAAGTTAAATAATATATTATTATAATTGTGTAACAGGCAAAAGCTGCTGCAGTGATCAAGTAAAAATATCAGCATTATTAAGACAATACAACATAGCATTGTTGCAGACACTTGGTCTTGATAAATTTTAAGATAAAAATCACAATTGAATATAACTTTTAGCCCGAAAAAATATTTACAGATCGACGTGATTTCCATCAAAATAATAAAATATACACTAAAACAGGTAAAGCCCCAATAATGTAAAGATATACCTATGCATAGAAAATGTTGTGTATTTTATACAGCATCGTAAATCGTGTTTTGCACTTACAAACTCCATCGTACTTATTAGCATACAACAAACTGCCAGAAAAAATATGCAAATTTGCAGCTCTACTTCTACTGATCACGGATTTCGAAGCTTTGTGGGTTTTTGCAACTGCATAAAATATTTTCCACGTCGTTACTATTTAATAAATATCTTTCGCATTACATATCAAAGATACGACGTACTATAAACATAATAAAAACACCACAATCATTCTAAATATTTGATAACTGATTCTAAATTCTAAATATTTTTATTTTTTGTTTATGTTTTATCTGCTATAACATGTGGCGGGGGAGAAATGGCCATTCAGCAATTGGAGTCATAATATTATACAAAAATAATGAAAACATTTATAATACTTGGTTAGTTTAATGTTTTATTTAATTGAAGTCATAGCTGGTCGTAATGATATATGTTTAATATATATTGGTTACTGGTAGTTATATCTCAATAAGTTTATTTAATAATTAATGGTTCACAATAGTATGTACCTAATTATGCAACTAACCCGCGATCCGCTGTTCCAAATGTGCTATAGATCACAGTAGATGTAGGTACTGTTTAATATTCTACCGTGACTTGTGAGTGTGTACCGTACCGTGTTGTATATACTATGTCACATCCACTCAGTGAAGTGAAGTGCAAATTATGTTGATTTCATACAATGTGTATCCATATCATGAAATTGACGTTTATACCCGATACACTGAAACGATGAGGCCAATTTTTGATGAAATGTATAAAACTAATTGTATCCAGTATCTCATCATTAGACTTCAACGCTAATTTTATACTCGGCTACACTTTTCATGCAAATTCTGAAGAAAAAAAACCTATATAAATATTTCAACTTGCAGCATAATATTATAATATACCTACTCTACACTTTTTAATTACTTTAGAGCCTTTTTTTGTATACAAATTAGATTTTTGCTCGTCATTTACATAATTATTAATTTACATAAAAATTAATCAAAATGAGGTGTTTTGTGCTTATGATTATGTTACCATTACAAAGTGTTCAACGTCGACAGTTGACCTAATTGTTCGATTGTAATATTTTTTAAATATTGACATATAGTGTGTAATAATTACAAAAAAAATGTTTATTAAATTTAAGAACCAAACATGCAATTTTAAAACGTTATGAATTATGAAATGTGTCAAGCTTTCGTAGAAAAAGAGTTTACTATTGTCCATTTGTTACAATAACATTAATCACATCTGAAGATCAGGGATTATCTTCTTGTTGGGGAGAATAAAAAAAACTTACTGTCAAAATAAAAAGTTGTCATCCGAAAGTTGTTGCCATAATTCGTAGCTCTGCTTAAATAACAAATAACATCATATTATTATTAACTGTAAAAAATAATAACTTAATCCACTTTTGTTAATAATAATGTTTATTGCTTTTACACAATTAATTCTATGATAGGTCAGTAACGAATAAACTGTAAAGAATAAAAGTAACAATAAAAAATAAGCATTGGAACTAAATACTATGGACAACATTATATCCAGTAAAACATATTTATCGAGGAAAACATTATTGAAGTATAAAATAGGTATCTAAAGGTTTTCTAAAATCAATGCTGGTAAAACTTTTCGTCAATTTCGCGAAAAGATAAAAACACCGCAGTTTGTATATCGTTGTGTATTATATTACAGTTAAACTACATTTTCACGATGTACTGTGACGACGACATTTCATGGGGCGGATGTCCTCCGATGAAAATATCGATTTCACTCAAGTGGACGTGACACATATAATTAGGTTCATAATAATACGTTATTACCTATACATATAGTTCTTATATATTACATAGGTACACATGTTTTAAAATTTTTTTGGGACACAGTTTATCAGTCATTGTACTACGTCATCTAGTATATCTACAATCTACTAAACTATATACTATATAGGAAGTTTTCTGTTTTTTTTCCAGGCATTGAGAATGATCGTATGTATTAGTGAGTGGAATTTAAAACCTATTTTATGTTTTAAGAACGCTCGAGTTAAGCTTACCTGTAATTATTATCTTTAATTAAAGTGTCCTTTCACCTGAATTAATTAGAACCAGTTCTCGAATTTTGTGGTGGGGGTACGCAGGCTACAGAGTTCCTCTACTATTTTCATTTTTTTTTTCTAGGGCGGGAGGTCCGTTCAAACTAGTAAACTTATTTTGTAGTAATTCAAAAACGAATTAGGTTAGATACTTAAAATGTTTATTTTATCATTTTTTATGTATGATAAAATGTTCAAAATATTTTGAGCTGTGTATAGACATTTGAAATTTGAAATTATTTTAGTTTATTTTCCTATAAATGTCAATACAATTTTATTTGTTGTGTCGAAAAGCTTAAAAATGTAATACAAGGCACATTGCCACAATGGTGGTTAAAATATAACAAAACGTAACGATTTTTTTTATAAGCATTTAAAATAAAAATTATGACCAAATTTATAAAATTGAAAATTTGAAAAAAGTTTTGTTGTTAACTTTATAATCTGTTAAATTTATATAGCTAAGAATCGAAACCAAAAAATCCAAAAAAAATATTTTAACACAGTCTTTTAACAGACATTTAAAGTTCAAATCTGGACGAAATTACGCACTTTATCCAAGAATAGCGATTTTAGTTTTTTGTTGTAGTTTAGAAATATTATTCCTGGGTACCTACTTGACATTTTTAAAATATATGATTATGTTTTTAAACACACAGTGACATTTTAAAATGCAATTTTTTCGGAAAAAAATTAATTTAACTATCTGTAGTACTATAATGCCTAATAGTAAAATAAAATAAAATAATATAGGCAGACAGACCCTCTTCGCTTAGAATAGTTTTTCGTTGAAAAGTTAAGTTTGAGTTTTAATAACGTTTAATTCAAATTTAACACATACATTACAATGACTTATCTAAAAACCTAATGTATACAGCAGAGAGTCACCCACTTGCCCACTTTTTAATATCTAACGATATAATTTTGATAAATAAACTATAAAATAAAATCACTTATAACATTTAAGAGGACTGCAGGTATCTTATTTACAAAAAAATCGCTTATGAGTCAAGCAAGTTAAGTCATTTACGACTAACTATTGCGCTATGGTTCAATAGCCTTATTAGATCACTTTCTACGTTCGAAAATTTAATGTGTGAAACGTGAACACTTTGTTCATAACATACCACTTTGTATATAATACAAATAGGTTTAAATCCATAAGCTCATAACTAAACATATCTAAAAAATTTGAGCTACTGGGTACCGCTATGCTGTACAGTAATTGTCGAGTATATGTCATTGTAATGAATGTGCTAGGATTGAATTCAATGATAAATCATTGCGTACGATAAACGATTAGAGACGGTGCGTCATCCTAGCATGTAGATGATCAAATTTAATAATTAAAAACCACTCATAAAAATATCATCCTTAACAAATTTCTTATGGCTATAAATAGCTCAAAAAGTGTTGATATATTTCAGAAATGTTGTCATACATTGAAAATGCTAATATAAATATTTGTCTATGGTTATTACTAATTAATTTTTTTAGTTACAACAAAAAACTGAAATCGATTTGGTTTTGAGTAAAAATTCCCATTTATTCATTTTGTTTTTCTCGACGTATTTGAAGACTACTAGGGAATTTTAATTTTAACCACCTGAATGCACCAACTAGATTCAATTTTCTACCAGAAAAGATGCTGATGTAGAAAATCTCGGGGCATTTATCTACACCAAATGTTGATGACTAACAAATGAAAAACATATACATCGTTGTGTAAACAATACGCGAAATCTAAAAATGTTATATTATTTATTTGAACAAAAATATTTAATTTGTATTCTGTAGGTATATATACAATGTTATAACGTTATAAGATTCGTGTGATTTAAACATTATTATTTATAAATTGTAATATTTAGGTAATAAAATATCAATTTAAAATGCACTTAAACGATAAATGTAAAAAATGGATGAACCTGATGGAAACGTTAATTTAGTTGATATATTTGAAATTCCCAGCAGATTTCGAAAGAGCCAGGAGGAAAAAATGGGAATTTTTACTTAAAACTTAAATTTTTTTGCTGAAAAAATGGATTTTATAGCTGAAGAGAGGTTACTTGTCCGTCTTTTTGAATTAATGTTATCTTTACAAAAAAAAAAATCAATATTTTTGTTTATTTTATCTGAAATGGTTTTTCCGTTCCCAAAGTGTTCTACCTCCTTAAAAACTGTCCCCGAGTGCAGCTGCAAAAAAGTGGGGAAAGTATAATAGTAACTGCTCTGCTGTGAAACAACCATCGAGTGTACCTACTTCAAAATTAAATTCAAAATAACTCAATACATATTTACGCAAAATGATTCTGAGAGAAGACGGTAAAGTTGTATTATTGAGTATGCATATTATTTTATGATATATTATTTGTATTATTACTAAAGTAGGTAGATTATTTTAATATTACTAATACGATAAGTTGAAATGATATTTTCTGAAAACATTGCCTTCAAAAATGTCATTTAAAATATAATAATATAAGTGAAAGTTTCAATTTAATATTTTTCATCTTCAATCAAATACCTACACTAAATCGTTATTCATTGTTTAAATATCTAAACATTCTAGACTATCTAACTTGAAATAGCTCTTATTAACACGATACCTGTGTGGCATACATAAATGCATTGTAAATATAATGTTAATCCCCAGCTAGGAAGTCAAAGGAATATAATATGTTACGTTCTTACGAATAGCCTTAGGAAAATATGAGAAGATCAATAGGATGAAGTAATGTGGAAAACGTGTAACGTTTCAGCCTTTTTAGGGGCATACTCCGCACACACTGTGACCGAGAGTAGAGTCACATAGTTACCCTGAAGGGACGTCGACAGAACTCACAGGTTTTGTTGATTATAGTGAAAATACAATAAATATAAAATGTATTAATCCATAATATTTTAAGAGAATAGGTGACATTTTAAGTATAAATGAAAAGAGAAATTCAGGGTAATAATCAGGTGAATATATATTTTGCATGGCATTAGTTTTTTTTTTATAAATGTCAATCAAATGTATTTTGTTGGGTCGAAATGTTTCAAAATTTAGTACAAGGTTTTTCATAAGTAGTTATAATAAAAGTCGACAAATATTAAAGATCCATACTTTTTTATAAGTATTCAAAGTTCAAATTTTTAAAACATTAATCATAATCTTAAAACTTTCAAATTATTAAAAAAAATTTTAATTTTAATATAGGTAAGGATTGAAAATTTAAAGCAAGAATTCTCATAAATAGTTCATACTGTAACCAACGAATCTATACAAATTGCAATGTGTATACTACAGAATAAATTAGCCAATCTTAGCACTCTTAATACCCATATTTTCGTTAAACCAAAATAGGTTTTTAACTCTAATCATTAAACTATAGATCATTAAGTTTGTACCGAAAACCACGAAACATGCCTTTTGATATTTCATTATATGATAACATTATGTAATGTCTACCCAACTGAAAAACCGTATTTATCAATTAAAAAAGTTGCGGGGATTACGTTTCGGCTGAAACCTAGATGACCCTGTCGATATTTCTGTGCATATTGCGCGAATGGAATTTATATATTTTGTACTACATTATGTTTAGTGAATAATTGTGAACAATGCGTATGACGTAGGTACTGGATTTTCAGTTTTAAAATGCATTAAAATAATATTTCTAAGTATAAATTACGTCCAAATAATTTGAATATTCCGGCAATACTGAATATACATATTATGTATAGTTAAAATACTAATAATTATAATTTCTTTAGAAGCTTTATAATTACTATGTAAACATATTTAGATGAACGTTATGTAAATCTAATACAATATAATTATTTTACGTTTAGTATTATTAAGTAATACGTTATCTTTAATGAAACAGTGTTATTTTTTTCAACTTTATAATAATTAGATAAGTTTACAACGTACTTATTAATGTCCGTATCTCCACCAGTATTATGTGCCCAACAACACGTACTTATAAACTATTTAAAAAAAATGAATTATTAATATTTTTTAGCATTTTAATGATTATTTAAATGATTTAACTGAATGCATTAAATGTTTTTAATTACATTAAAAATGTGTACATTAATTTTCCAAATTTAGAGGGACAACTATAAAAGTTTGCTGAACACACCACCAAGTATGGGATGCAGACATACAGTATACACTATGAGGGGTCAAAGAGATATTATATGATGTGTGACGTGTGTTATTGATGTTTAAAATTATGTACGTGTTATTACATTTTAACAATTTTTAGATTGAAAACATAATCTGATGAACAATCAAGGTTATAGCTGATATCATCAATTATAACCACGAAGATATTCCATTTCTATTTTCGATAAAATAATGGATAAACTATGTGATGTTAACATGGACGTAACGATAAACATATAAGTACCTATCATCATATAGTTAAAATACAATTTTTTATTTTTCACCCTTCTTTCCCAACAGTATGGGGTCGGCCACACCACAGGGTTCTATGCCCCGCCACTCGGTGGCTCTCATAACTCAGTCACACCAGCTATCTTTGTGTCATTCTCTATATTTTGTCCGTTCATCTCTTATTTGGTTTTTCTCTTCTTCCCTTTCTTTTTACATTTATTTCTATACTCTATAGACACTTACAATAATTTTAAGTTAACTCTCCTCATAACGACATAATGTGACCGAATCATCTTAGCCCATTCTCCCTAATTTTGTCCACGAATGGTGTCATATGTATAGAGAAAACCTTGACAATTAAAAACAGATGTATTTTTGATAAAGAGAGCTTTTGTAAGGAGTAAAAATAAGTTTTTAGTAATCTTTGTTACTTATCTTGTTTAATTATTCCATACGATTAACTGTTGACCCGCAACTGTAATAAAATTATATGTGAATCGAAGGAATAGAGTTACGAAAATAAAGTGTATACAGCAACTATAATAGTTGTAAATAATAATTTATTATTATTAAGTTCTAACTACATTTAAATAATATAGTATCAAGTCTGTATACAGATATTTTACTTAATATTCTATACTATCTTATGTTTTTTCTGTCTTTAAAATATAAATTATAATTGATATATACATAATAAACGTACCTACACTGTAAAATTGCGTCCGTGGGTAGGTGTGTGTGTGTGTGTGTGTGTGTGTGTGTCAAAATCCATTTCAAAACTTTTGACTTCATGCGAACAATTGGCATAGTATATGCGTGATATAGCACGTTTGAGATTATTTTTTATTTTTCAGATGATTTTTAGGCTTAATGCTTAACATTTCAATATAAGCACCAACGACAGCTGGTCTGTTTGGAATAATTATCATAGAATACATTATATTGTTATAACAGACGACCGGAATTGTGTCAGATTTGATAGTCTGTAGTAATGTTTGTTTAGAAATTAATAGTTTGATTATACTGTAACAGCCGCCACCGTGGCCGATGATTTATTATATTATGCTTGTAGCTGGCAGACATTAAGGGAGAAGTTTATAGCAGGGTTTCACCAAAAAAAAAACATTTTTGTGCGATCCCATTGCAATGGAAAAAATATTAAGGAATCCATACAAAAAGAATAAACTTTTGAAGGGCAAAAAAAAAGCTATACATTTATGGTAGAAGTTACAAATTGATGTATTTAAATATTAAATGAAATCATTAGATATTCAAAATCAGTATAATAGGTAGATATAAATATTGTTAGGCTTGAAAAACAATTTATGAAACTGGGATGTACGAATCAGAACCATACGGTTAGTCGACGAAAATTCACAAATACACGATTTGCTTGCAGAATATTCCTATAAGCGGTAAATTTTCAGTTGACATTATCTCGAAGGTCAGCGGCTGACAAATATTCGAAATTTCGAGTGCAGGGCTTACCATGAACGTGCAGTCTGTTGAAATCGTCCTTGTATTTACCTGCCTGCTTGTAACGGTGCAGTGCTGGCATTAAGTGACGACCGTTGACTTAAGCCCGGTTGGATCCCTTAAACCCATTCAAATGACGTGGGTGAGATACGAGCTGTGTGTACAGTATACTCACACTGATGTACATATATGCAGAGTACCTTACATGCGTTTGAGGACAAATTACCCTTTTAACGTCATATTGTTTTTACTTTCATAGTATACGAAAAGGATACCACACCCTCCTTTCGTTACCGTCTAGAATGTCACCAGCAAACACGAAAACCCATTAAAATATTATTTCACTCACCAGCATATACCTATCCAAAAGTCATTTTAACATACAATGTAATATATTAATATGTAAGTAGTACGTACTACTAGCATACGTACATCGTGTTGCTTATACATTTTTTACATTTTTTCATGTCCCTTAAAATCATAGAACCAAGTCCGAGGATTGTCATCATATATACACCATACAATAATTATAACATAATACTGTTTATATTTATTTTAAGTAACTGCGTACAAACTTGATTTGAACTAAACATTTCATTTTAAAATTGATTAGGAAAAACAATGAATAATGGATATGTTATGTAAGTAGCTAAGTTATTGAGTTGACTAAAAAATTACTTAGGGTTCCCCCCCACTTCATTTTAACAAAATGGAAAGTATACGTATAATGTGTATATACAAATAATATTATCAAATACATAATAATATATACATAATATATTTTTACAAACATTTAAAACTACTAACATATTTTAAAGTATTTTTCATAATGACAAGTAATTTATACGATATCCCCCCTCCCCCAATATTGAATTCCCATCTACACCACCGAAATCATCACTAACTATAAAACAATATGGGTATTTATAATATAGGTGTTGTGCGTCATGGTCGAATAGCTGAGGTATTTCTTTTATTTGTTCCTACTATATCACTGAAGTGAAATTCAGCTTATGATATAATAATTTAATTTGGTTCAGTGAACAACTAATGCGGGAACAAATATCGAGCAATGAAAAAGAAAACGATGTAGGTAGGTACCTAATTGTAGGTATTAACGTATTACATCCGATGTTTTTAAGTTGTTAAAAAAAATTCATCAAGTTTTCGAATATATTTTTCTGTCGTTAATATTGCGAAGTAAACTTCAATATTTGATAAATATTTAAAACATAAACGATTTAGTGAAGATAAATAGTAATAATAATCATTTTACTAAAAATGTTTGTTTTGATGATTATACATCTTAGTATAACAAATACGATTATAGCATAAATATAACTATTGTATATTTGTATCTACATTGTCTGCAACTAGAGGGTAACGTTAAGCATATATATTTATCCATTATACAATTTAAAGCCATGGTGGATAGAATTGAATACAGAATATTCAATTATTCAACGAAACAAACACTTATGAGTTATGGTTTTATAATATAAGATTAATTAAAGTGAATTTTAAAGAATAAAGTATACATCATTACAATAATATTCATAATTTATATACCATACTGAACATAGTAAGTGGGGCCCATTATATCTTCTTGAAGAATAAAAAAAAATAATAATAAATAAATTACCTACTCATCTTCACCCGAGTGGATACTCGATTGATTTTTTTATTTCTGTTTTATCAAATTGTATAAAAATCTGCAATAGACCGGATTTCCATGCTAGAACCTTGTATCAATGTCAAGGTATCATGTCAAGTAGCATTATGTTGGTCAAATTCACTGTGTCATCCTTCAAAAGAAGGAACGCTCTCTCACACGGACCGTCGGGTTTGTGAAGTTTGTCGAAATGTTTGATTACATAGATAGAGTAATGATATTAAATTTCAAACTGAGGATACCATTTGTCCATTAGGAATTTTAATGTTCTCAAGGAATCAACCACGAATTAAATAAATGGAAAGAGGATGATAGGTAAAAGAGCAAAGTTATGTCTTATACATATTTAATATAAACATTTTTTTTTAGATTTTTTGAGTTTGAGGAATAGTGATGAGATTTGATTTTACTTCGTTAACTGTATAATATAAATAATTTATGGTATAAGTAACAATATATAATAACAATGACAAATTAGGGGTATGTAGTAAATATTTAAATACTTTACAGGTTTTTAATTTATGCTGGTTGTGGGTAGTTAAAATGTATTTATAACCTAATCTAATGGCAGGATAAATAACTAGATTCCTTCATTGTTAATAATCATATTCGTTTAAGTTACTGTTCCTCTAGTCACGTATTTATGCGTTATGTTCCATCCACCAACTTGTTTAAATTGCTCTTTGAATCCGTCAAATTGTTTTTTCAAACCATCTTCGATTACATTTTTAAAATTCTCTTAATTCAAGTTCTAGTTTCATCAATTTGTAGTCAAGTCTCCAGTGTTTCATTGTTTCGTTTTTTTCATTCTTGTATCTTCGTTTGCTGGAGTACTTGAATTAGGTAAAAGTACCTACTATGATTTTCCATTTTATCTACCGTTGACTGTTGTGTTAGTTGTTGGTCTATTGTACTGTGATTCTTACATCAGGTTTCTTCTTCACGTAATGCTATTATAAAGGCCAGCAACTCCAACTTAACCCAGGTACCACAATTAGTAAAAGTCTAGGCTGATTCAGAACCAGTCAGTAAAACCTTAAACGTCTGTATAAGCTATTCCCCTATAACAAGAATGAATATTATTATATTCTTTTCATCCTGAGTATACTAAACAATAGTATATGTTTGAATTATTACTAGATTGATTTCAGTTTAATGCACGTATCTTCAAAAGGAAGAATTGAGTAATGAACTCAATTTAATTTTACAAACATGGTAGCAACCTGGCCAGGTGGTGCCAGGAGAGTAAATCTCTCAAGTGCAACGTTAAATGAGATAATGTATAACTATTAATTTGTACAGTTGTATACTTTTTTATTTAGGCAGTATATTTAAGATCACATTTATTTAAATGAAAGGGCAAAACATTATTCAAACATAATATAGTATCATATATCCATATCATTGTAAGAATTATGTGGATATGATTTATAATAACTTAAATGTATTTATTTCACTTAGGTATTTAAAGGTATAAGGTATAACCATAGGTATAGTTCTTGTGGCTTGTACTGTGCCTACTGCTCGGTCTTGGTCTCTAAAAATATTAGCTAAGTATCAATACATATTACCTATTTAGTCACTTTTTCACACTTTTTAATGAATGATATTATTAACAACCTAAATTATACTCATACTGATAAGATAATAAGATTTAAAAATTTTGTTCTTTTCGTTTAGATTATATACAACATCAATATTTAAAGACTATTGATTTATTTCTATTTTTAATTACATTTTTGTTACTTACCTATGAAACATCAGAATTAGTGAATTCATAATTAAAGGATAAAATGGGGGTTGAGTATGCTTAGTGAGTTACCTTGTATAGATAAATATTGTATTTCCAGAATTCGTATTGTATAATAATTATTCTGTAAGGTTTACGTAAAAAATTTTTTTTTATGGTAGTCAAATGTTATTAAGGGGCGGAGATTCTTTTAGGACAACTCGATATAGTTTAAATTGTTTTTATAATCATTAGTTTGGTACGTATTTATACACACCTAATTTTGTTTCTTTAATAATTTGATTACAGTACAATAACAATTTTCACACGAAATTGATAGTTCTAACTTCTTTAAATTAGATTTATACAGAAAGTCACTATCACACGTAATAGATTTTATTTTATTGTAAAATTCTTTGAAAATCAACGATGCAGTGTAAGATAATAGAAATGAAGATGATATTTTTCAGTGGGTAGTTATATTTATCATCTTTTTGTTTTTTTTCTTTTGTGAAAACGCTTAGTAATAGCTTAACAATTTATACTTCATTTATTTTTTTAAGTGAAGTCTCCAAAGGTAATAATAGTTTTTTGGGGGGATTAATAACTAACCAATTCGGTTTAGTTAAGAAACAGTTGGTACATCCTCTGAATTTGATCATGAATACAAAACAGTAGGTAGTACCGACCAATTCGCCAATTTAGGGACAGATTTGTTAGTGGAAATGAACCTGAAAATTCACTATTATAGAATGAATTATAGACTGCGTGAGATGGTATTTTGGAATAATTAGTCAGCGGTTAGGAAGACGTTATCAGATTAATCAAGTTATCTAATGGGTGTGTTAATTTGAACATTTAATGGGACGAATCTCGTTATTGCAATGGTTGAAATGGTATTTGATTGACGAACTCAGGAAGGTTCTATAATTATTAGTGATTAAATTAATTATTAAATAATAATATTAAGTTCTACCCAGAGAATATAACTGAAATAATAATGAAAAATACTGAAAAGGATTGTGTTAATGGGGAGTTAATGGGGATTCATAAGACAAACTTATTGAAAATTTATTTTTTGAAATGTTAACATAACTTTTTTTTTGTATAGCATATTTCAAATTAATAAATACAAATAAATGATTTGTAACCGCAAAATAAATCACCATTTAGATCTAATAAGACTTGAAATAAATTCGCCCAAAATATAAATATATCGGCACAGTCGCTAAACATTTAAAATATTACATATTTAATTTAAAGCTAATAGGTGATTTGTACATAAATTATTTTAAAAAAAGAAACAAGAGAACATATTGAAGAAATAATCTTCATTATATTAGATAAGGTCAACTCTCCGCGGCAGTACTGCGAAAGCATTTCCCGCGATCTCGACGGTTTAAAAACGAAATAAAATTACTGAATGTAATAATTTTCTATACAATTCATTATTTTTATTGGTGTTACTGCATAGCATTTTAATTTATAAATGTGTGTTTACCTACCCTGTTTTCTGTCCGGGTCCACCTCCATGGCCAGTGGGGTGTTAAATCAATAAAGTACCAATGTACCATCTGTATTCAATTTTCATCATATAGATAGAGCTACATGAAACTTCTGGAACTCGGAGATAATATTATTAAATAACTAAATAGTAAATATAAAAGTAATACATCACTGTGCAACAAATATTATCCTAAAACTAAAATTTCAACAAAAATATAATTTTCAAATTTACGTAGGTGCCTTTAAAATAGGTATAATAATATTGTTCATTTAAATGTTCATTATATTATAATAAATCTTTTCATAATATGCCATGCCATGAATTATAAATTTGACTATTTTAAAGAAAAAAAGATAGTAATGTAGCAAAATTTGCGGAAATAATTATTTTCTTATGGATTTTTAACTCAAACCCCCAAAAAATAAATATGTATTGACCAGTGACATTTTTATACATACATATGTATTTATAAAAACACGATTAACATAACAATACATATAAGGCGACTAAGGTACTTTAATTATTAGAATTAAAAAATTAAAACAATACAATAGTTTTGTACTAATACAGTAATACATTTTTAAAAAAGATATAAAATACAAATATCAATTTAAAAATTCAGTATCTTTTTCAATATGGTTAAATATTAATTGTTTCATAAAATATAACGATATAGCTTTGAATGTTTTGGTGGTTGTGTTATAGATTATTTTTTTAGTATTCAGTAATTTCCTGGAAAATTTTTGGGAAACCAAAACATATTCCGGTAATCAATTTATACCTTTAACACCTGCCTCTCATCTGCCATCTGGCTACCATCTGTAGCCAGTTTCATTCAATACATTATAACTCATGACACGTTTAGATCAATCCTTCAACCATAAAAATGTCATTCTACCCTCCTTTACCAAATTAATTTGAATTGAATACAATTGTGGCCATTTATAACTAAAATACTTGAATTATTTTTATGGATCTGACAGAATCAGGTAGACTTATTTATCAAACAATAAATAATTTATGAAATATAAATATTACATACATGTTGTTTAGACATTTTTATTTTATACTTTAAAATATTTTCAAAGTTCTAAAGGTTTTAATTTATAGTTTATTCACATTTTTTGCAATTATTAGTTATTTAAGTCTACGAGAATAAAAACAGATAAATTGTGCCTATGATTGTTTTACTCCTATATTTAATTGTTTAACTTATTAGCTAGTTATTACTTATTTGGCACACACTTAGACATTTAGTTAAATATTACTAAGATAGTATGATCAAAGATGATGCTACACTACAGGCAATTGTTGCCTCCATAGGCGTTCGCAGGGGGATGATGGGTATGCCATGGCATCCCCTGCAGAGTTATAAATAACATAGCTTACGTTGTAAATGTTTTGATTATAATCATTATTAAAATTAAAATATTTTGATTATTTCTTTATTTTTTCTCATAAAAATATTGGGAGTTGAGACGAAATCAAATATTAGCTACATCTTATAATTATATCTTCATAATCACCATAGATAGGTCAGTAACAAAATGTATTGCTAACTCAGGATAATATAGCTAAAATCAAAATCCACCATTTTAGTGAGAATTATGGGTTTTGTCACAGAATATTCTGGCCTCTACGATACTGCTTATTTTCATACTACTATCAAAAATAAAAGAATTTTGATTAATTAGATAATCACTTATTGTCATTATTGTATCATTATAATATGATCATATTTTTGTAGATTTTTATACTGTTATTTTATTGATGTAGAATCACAATACAAACTTTTAAAATAAAAATATCTTAAGCCAAACAATAAGTTAATGCATATTCATTTTTTCGTATTTAGATTCGTATTTGCATTTGTGTTAAGAGTTTTTGGGAAGTTATTTTTTGTATTGAGCTACGTATATTTAAAAATACCAGCATACCCTATGAAAAAGTCTGCTTCCGTCTATGGTTGTCTCTATCTTACGTATAAATATCTGTATAGCGTCCTCTTAATTCGGAGTATTTAAGTATCAATATTGGATGAAAATGGTTAATATATCACAGCAAATTAATTTCTTAGGTTACCTAAAAGTTCTTAGAATAATCTGTTAATAATATTCTTAGAAGAGAACTTAAAATACTTTAAATACGTTTTTAAATGTCAGTAAGTTATTTTTCTTTTTAACATCAATCTTCATATGGATTTGCAAATGTTCTCTATTCGTTTCTGTCATCCACTAATCTACTCAACTATAAATACTAGTCAAATCTTCAATCCTCTATAATTTTGTTTATAACTCCACCCCAGGATTGCTACCTGGTTCTTCCCTTCAACGGCCAACACTCCCTCCTTTAATCAATTTTAACGACCCTCCATCTATATGATCAATCCACCCTGTATGTCCTATTATCAAACTTTTCTAAAGGGTTCTATTTTCCGATATTTTGTTTAGAACTTCCTCATTTGTTATCCTTAACATTTCCTAATAACATGCCTGCACATTTCAAACACCTCTATAGTTTCTTTTATTCTTCTACTGAGATCTTCTAGGTTTCACTTTAATGTAGCAATATTGCCAACTTGTTCTAGATATATGTTTTTAAAAATATTCTTTACATTTATATTAATACTATTTGACCCGAATACATAAAATGTCTCAACAAATACTAGATAATAATTAGGACTGGAAGTGTTATGCCCTAAAAATAACTAAAAATATTCTTTATTACTTTAAAAAAAATTACAGCACTGCAAAATTTCAAGTCTTCTTACTTTAATATGAAAAAAGATTATTCTCATTTAATTTTCCGTCGTTCCACAAAAATCGATTTTTACTTCGTGTGGTTCCATTAGGAAAAATACGAGTAATAACATTTAATTAAGTAAAAACCTTGCTATCCCGTTACAAAGTTAATTTTATATGTAAAAATCTTAAAATAAAAATTTTAAAAACAGGATTGTAGAGTTAAATTACCTATTAACCATAAAATTTTCTGAATGAAAAAAATTACCTTAAAATTTAAAACTCCATATTTAGGAGTTCACCTTTTTATTTACTACTTTAATATCTAATTTTTTTAAATCTATAATATTTTGCTTTAGTTGATTTGCGGAGGACTCAATTATGTATAATTTTGAAAGCAAAATGATTTTAGAAATGCATGGATTCATTTCTATGACGCTTCATCAAATAAATCATGAAGAACATATACCTAGTTCATAATATAAAAATAACTTTCAGGTCTTGGGTCAAACATATCGAAGGGACATTAAAGATTCTAAGTTACTTGAGAATAAATCTTAAACAACTGATTTTAAAAGAAAAACAGTAAAGTAAAATCTCTTCAGAAAATTTAATGTTAACATTAAGGAATTAAGGTTTTAAAGAAGTTTTTCCTCATTTGGAATTAATACTCTGAACATGAATGTTTGCAGTGGTAGCGAATTATACATGGCGAACGTGGTGAACGCTCTTTTTCTGCAGATAGTGAACAAAATTAAAACCTCTATAAGATCAATAATGAAACAGCATTTTTAAATGTGATATCCATATATCGAATCCGAACTTCTAAATGGGAAATATAGATAATTTTCCAGTACAAATGATTTTAAAATTGTTTTGTTGATTTCGATAAGCTTATAAATTAAAATTAAATACTTAAGCAATTAAGCTATTAACTCTCGTTTTAATAAATTATTTTTATTATTTTCATTTCTAAATTAATATAAGATACATGTTGAACGTTGGTATGTGTAAAAATAATGTGCTTAAGTAGGCAAAATATAGCAGTGTGGCTGCTACAGTACGGCGGTGCCTTGGAAATCTCGCCGAGATTATTATTTTGTCCTAATCAGGGGCTGGTAGCTTGTAATTATTAATGTATTAAAATACTGATTGTTTATTATAAATTATAATTTATAATTGTTAGAATATTTTATTTATGGGACTTTTATGATCATTTTATGTTTTCAACAAATATTTCAGTTTATGTTTGGATTATCTACTTATATTCTTTAAGTCTAAAAAATATAAAACGTGAGTTTTCTATTCGATTTGAAGCGATCAGTAAAATTGTATTATAACATTTATTTTTTTAAATGTAATATTTTTTTTGTTGATGAAAAGTATAGGCTATTCTGTAAACAGTATTGCTTTTGATATAAGATAAACGAACGTAACATATAAAATCCAACCGCATTATCTCTGACGAAGTTTTCGAAGAATTAGATTACTGCAGAGTGTTTACAGACGACCAAAAAAAAAAAAAAAACAAAGAGGCGACATTATAAAATCATTAAATTCTCATATTCGATAAGAATCGAATAATATTGTCTCAAACAATAACGAATTTTTTTTACCAGACTATAAATATTTCGTATCGGAATGTACAAAATAATTTATAGTACCTAGTATATAACTTTATCTCTGTAATAGATTGTAATTACGATAAACGTGTAAATAAATGTGTGGGCAGGTAGTTATATTTTATCATTATTTATTATGACAGTGTAGTGATAATTTTTTTCAAACTACAATAATTTTGTGTCTTATAAAATTGGTTTCTGGCTATAAGTTGTAAGTTTAACTGTTTAAATGGTATGTAATATTTTACATATATAGGTATGCCGTGCATAATTGTCACCATGAGTCATTAAAGACAGCTTATTCATTTAAACGTTTTAAACGATTTGAAATATAATATAATGGCACAGTAAATCAGCTTTTATTTAACGTCTTGGGCTATACTCATATTATGATATAATTTTCTATTAGCATAAATAACAAATAGTAATCTATTAGTTATAACTATTATTAGTAATAATGTTAGTAACAATCTATTTTTAAATAAAATAAAAATAAATAAATTATAACTGATTTCCAACGACAATTTTTGCGGTTAAATTCAATATTGCTGTATTGATCTCAATAAAGTTAAGGTAATAAAATATTAATGTTTCTGTATGAAGCGAGAAATGTATATAAAATACACATATTACTATAATTGTACTATAGTGAAATGTATTATTTATTAACAATCTGAAATAAGAAATTTAATATTGAAAAATGATTAATGTATTGTATATATTACCTACTCAATATAAATCAAATTTTAAGATACTGAGTAAAGAAAGATAGATCAAATGGCTTTCTTTTTAATGTCTGCATCACATTTTGGGGTAAAAGAAATGCATAAATATTCAATATTGAGGGTGGTTTTTGAAATACGATATGATCTAGTTTGTATTTTTTAAGGTCAAAAGTAAAAATTCCCAAGTTTTTTAACAAAAGTAAAATATAAACGGAACACTAATTTTCAGCCAAATCCATGTTGTTTTTTATGTTTTTAAAAAATCATAGGAATTATAAATTTTAACTCAATATTTATATGGTATCATTTTATAGACCATAATATCATTTTTAAACTATTTAAAATCTTTTTGAGCTATTTATAAACATTTTATATTCTCGACTTTTTTTAGTTGTATGTTGATATATGATGTTGATGACAAAATGCTTCTTCTGTCAAAAGTTTGACAATTTAGTATGAGGTTGTCCATAAGTTTTAATTTTAAAATATCGAAAATGCTTACGCACAATTCTTTATAACCGTTCGAAGTTCACATTTTATTAAAATTGTATATTATTTAAACGGAAAATAATGATTTGACTTGTTTTAGAATTTTGGATTCCTCTAAGACTTTAAGTAATTATTTTATTTTAATTCAAAAATATTAAGTGAAATTGTTCTTTCTTAAATAAAATAAAAAACAAAAATACTTGTATTTCTATTTTTGCCTTATAAATATATCAATTATATACCTATAATTAAGTTTTTTTTTAATGAAATAATAACGACATAATATGATGCATCTATAAGTAACGTTTATTTATTAGTATCTATTTAATTAAAAATCGATGTAGGTGACTATTAAAATATTATACGATTTTGACAGGTTACTCATAGCTAATGGGGTTTTATCGATTCCGCTGTTTTAATATCAATTCAGTCGGCTAGGTATTGATTCCACCCGATATTTGTCTATATTGATTCCTCCGACTGTTTATTAAACAATAACCGACGTATCATATCATAAAGTATTTTTTATTTTTTTTAATTAACAGTATATGTACACCCAGTTTATCATAACAATGTCTTCCACAACAGAAAATATAATAAAACACAATTTATATTTATTATGAAATATTAAGTACAATGTAAAATTTGTTAAAATAGTAAAATAATATAATTCAAACACCTAGTGATTGGTTTTTTTTTATAAAATATTTTTAATATTTTGGTTTGACGCCAATTGTATATAAATGAATCTATCAATTTATTTATTTAAATAATCGTCAAAAATGTTTGTTATATTATGTATATTTTTTAAATTTAATAATTTTTAATTTTGCTTGTTTGATGGTTGTTTAACCTATTATGTTCATGGAATGTTGTACTTCAACAATGTAGTTTTGTTATGAGTGAACAGAAAATTACTTTTATTTCTAATACTACCAATGTTCCTACACCTACATGTAATAAAATATTAATATAAATGTAAATGAAACCGTTTAACATTTTGTTATTATTAAAATAAATAATTAACAAATATTCAGCGAATTGATTGCCGGTGGAATCAATATGTAAAAAATTTCTGCCGAGTTGACAAGCCGTGCAATCGATAGATTTCTGACAAGTAAAAAGGTCATTTCGGCGCAATTGATATACGCCCAGAGCTAATACATAAAAAAAAAAGTTTAAATCCAAGTACAGTGGTGGATAGGGGAGGAGGTTCTACATGAAAAACTGTGTGTGTGAACCATCACGTATCTTTTTTTAGTAGCCTCCCTTGGTTTCTGCCTAGTATGAAATTTACTACAGCAACACATATTTTTGATTTTTTATACTTAGTAGAAAATAATAAACATAAATACCACAGTTAACTAGGTATCATAACTAGGCACCTAAAAAAATTTATTACATTTAATATTGTATTGGTATTCGTTTTTAATTTTAATGAAATCATATTCATTATTATCCATTTAGTACATCGTGTAATATGAATAATAGTAAATAGTAAATACACAAAAATATGTTTTTTATAATATTACATAGAATACTTGTTTAATATACTATTCAAGTATGTATTGAACACTTTTCAAGGTCTCTTATCACTTTTATTTCATAGTGGCTTGAAAAAATTTCCTCGCCAATAAATCTATTAGTATTCCAGCTGTTTGAATTGTATTCCTTAAATATATTAATAATATGTTGATCCAGTAAAATATATCATACACTCAAATAGTGCAATATCAAAATTCTATACATTATATAAAAATATATTTATAAATCTTAATATAAGTATGGCTCATAATTGATTTTTCGTATTAACATTAGCACTTACAGTTAGGCTACGGGCTACAGGCTGTATCGATACTCATCAGCTTATAGAAATGATAAATGTTTTTATGTTATTTTTTAAGTATTTAAAAACCCGTAGATCATATAATTATTAATTATAAACGTTTGTTACATATTCGCTTTAATAAATTGTATATATATATATAGACTTTGATAATAATATATACACTTGTATGCATTCCACTATGGTGTCCCAGCCATATAACTAATTAATTATTAGAAACAATCTAAATTCCAATTTTATTGAATTCAAAATTACATATTTGTATCCTTTTTTTCCGTAGAAACGTGTTAACTTACTATATTAAATAGGTAACATATTTATGAGGTATCTACGTAAAATGTAATTAAATTTATTTTGTTTTATTGATATTTTTGGAACGAATTTAATAATTAATATGATTGTTTAATACATTTTCTATAGTCTATAGTCTACTACTCACCAAACAATATTTTTAATTATTTTTTAATGCTTATTCCGTTTCTGTTTGTGTACAAAAGTAATTATTGTTTTAGCGAGATACTGAGTATTATTGATTTAACAATGATTCGTTATTCTGTTGAAAAAATGCTTTTCAGGACATAAAAAGTCCGACAGCCTTAGTTGTATGAAATATAAATTTAAGCATTGTAAGTTATAACAATATAAGAGTTGAAAAAATCAATTTTTACAGATTACTATTTAATATAAGATGAGAAAAGTTTCATTATGGAAACCTTATTTTAAAAACTTTATTTAAATTGTAATATGAAAAAAAAATCTAGAAAGTATAATTATTATATAATGCAAAACAGAGAAGGCAATTTGCGCCATTTTTAATATTTTTAATTTTGTTGCGTGAATATAAAAGGGCTTATTTAGGTTTTGGCGCTGCAAAATAAAAAAGGTATAATATGGAATTAGTATGCCACCTCTAAAAATCAATTTCGGTAACCTGCAGCACCACGGATAGTTTCTGCATTTTCAATTTCTCTTATCTCCAGCTGACTTCAAACTACCACTTCAACATTAATTTATTTTACCATCAACTTTAACTTTGATACGATAAAAAATACTTATTAGACAAGACCGGATGTTGAGTATTATATGCAGGTAACTCGTTTCTATTGTAGTTATCGTTTCATGAAATCACACGGTAAAAGATTATTTCCGCACATACTACCTATACCTATCACTGCAATTTGTTAAATCTGTATTTTTGACAAAAGGAGCTTACGGTTTCTTATTTATCTTATAGTAATATATTACTTTCAGACTTTTTACAGAGGAAAAAATAAAAACCTACTAACGTTTCAATTTACGATTTACTATAGTGTCTATAGTACCTAGCTAGGTTAGCGTAGGTGAACATGGGAAACATATTATAAGTATATTGACTATTAAGTACCTACCTATAGTCACATACGCATAAATCGAGTAATTATAATTAATTTTATCAGAGAATTTATATAAAAACTAATCATATGGGCTACGGTCGAAAGTGCATATATTCATAGCCGGTATAAAGATATTATTATTTATTTATCTTACTTTGCTTCACATGGGTTATAATTAAACGTTATAAAAATGATAATCATCAGAATCTGGGTTTCAAGTGGAAGTTTATTTTTCATAAATATGATCCAGATTTTGTATAAAATGGCGTTCTTGGACAAGTATACCTCTCCTTCTTCAAGAGGTATACTGTATTACTTATATTTCTATTTTCTGAAAATGTCTTGAAAATAACCGGCAGGAAGTTCGTAATATTATACGTAACGTAAAATATGTTATCAATTTCCTATGTATATAAATAATAATCTATACAAGAATACCTACTGTAAGAAATATATTTAATTTTTTTACTTCCCCTAAATTTTATCATGCATAGCAATTATATAGCATGATAAAATCAATAAACCTTGCAGTCCATTTATTGGCATTCAACCATAGCCAATGAAATCGAAATAAATTAAATTTTTTAAATAAAACGCTTGATTTGCATATCAATCGATGCCATTATTACTTTTACAGTTTTAATAGCAATCATTTTTGACCGATTAATTATAATATTTATTTGATTAAAATATTATCTGGAATTCAATAAAAATTTATTTAAATCAATTTAAAGCGAAAACATATTTTTGAGCTTTAATAATACAAGTTCGCTGCAGAATATAAAATATGCACCATCAGATATCGGCATATCGCACTAAATCTATAGCTATACCGAATCACTGTTGGACACTCGTAATCTAATTTGAATGTGGCGCCTAAAAACACATTTGAAGGAGATGATAATGCTTTTATACGGTGTATAATATTATATTTCAATAAGAAATCGACAGATTGATTTATTTTACGAGAAATTCTGGGAAAACATTTTAAGTTTAGATTATTGAACAATGACAACAAATACCGATATTTAAAAACAATTTATATTATTAGGAAATTAATTTGATGTTTAAGAATATAATTTAATATCAATTACGTTATTTTAAATTAAAATTTATTTCTAGTCAATGGGTATATCAATATTGGTAGCATGACTTTAAATATTAATTTATTCTAAATTAATTCTTGAATTATTATGGTTTTTAAAATATTTTCTGAAATCATAAGCCCTTTTAAATTTGGTTCTCAGTTATATAACGTGTGTTCAATTTCCCATAATTCAAGGAGCTATAAGGTTCAATACTGGTATAATATGGTGTTATATAAAAAAATAATGTATTTTAGCATCTTTAGACCCTATATGTGATTTATAAAGTTATGTTTTCCTGTATGATAGATAACTGCACACCAGTTCTCTTCACTATAAGCTCTGAATAAAACATAAGTTGTCCACATGATAGCACTAAAACACTACTATATATAATTATATTATTTTTAATATATATATAGAAGACGTAATTTATTTTTTTGGACAAGCTTAGTGTTTACATTTTATTTTGTACCTTTTATGAACATCAGAACACATACAACCATAGAAACAAACTTCCAAACAGATTCAGTTTATTTCGGATAATTCTGGGCTAATGATTAGGCAGATAACACTGTACTCCCGATTTTTAAGGAGTTTTAAATAGGCAATTTTAATAAATTAAAAACAAAATTAAAATGTATTTTATATTTTATATTTTTTAAACATGTTTTCAGAGTAATTTAAAAATGGTTTAACGTTATAATGACACATTTTGGTTATGCGTAATTACGAAATTATACAAAAAAATAAAACTTTTTCAATTACAAACATTTTTGTAGCAGACTAACCAAATTTTTAGTGTCCATATAAAATATAAAAGTTTCGATACAAATATAAAAATTCTTCCCACGTATCTTACAGATTAATTATTTCAAATTTATTAGTACTAAAGAAAAAGTTAAGACTCTAAATCGCAATAAATATTGTCATTCTAAATGTATGGTAAGTACTCAAATTTGATCATTCCGTGTATTATTAATATTCAATATGAAGGTATACTAAATGTCCTGTTGTATACTTTCGTAGTTTTTACCTGCTTAATGTTGGTTCACTTAAATTGAATTTTTTTAATCAAGCTTGTCCTCCTTAAAGATAAATTATATACTAATAATCATGACTTATACCTAAGCGTCCTAAGCAATTGGAATCGTCTAATTCTAACAATATAACATTTCCATTGATCATTATAATGTGTTTAATTAAAAATAGTTAATATACGTTATTTGTTTTAATTATTTCAATGCTGTTGTATCGGTCTTTTTGATCTTAAAATCATTAATACTACCTAAAATGCGATTAATATTTTCATTAACGTCAAACTTTTTAGTTCTCAGTATCTATGTTTCAAAGCAAATGGTTCATAACATTGTGCTCTCTTTTTATTTTATAATGTTACAGACTTATATAAATACTTAAATATAGGATGTAACTGTATAAGATATAATTGAAATAATAAGAATCAACAATTGCAGAAATTAAAATGATAAATTAACATATTTTAAATTATTAAAAAAAAAAAATACTAACATTTATGTATTTTTATAGGTCATTATAATACTTTAATAGTTACTTATCATTTTTATTCTCTAATGACTTAAATATATACGTTATGTCAAATACTTAGTATAGTTAATATTATGCTCACATAGTAAATATTATTAAAGATTAACTTTGTACCTTATTAATATTATAATAATACGTATAACATTTACAAACTTATAATAGATATTCAAAATACATTAATATTCTTATTTAAAAAATGCAATTTACGATCAATTTTAACAATAGGAACACTCGCAGAGGAAGATACCTTGTCGTATAAACTTTTTTTCTGGCTTCAGTTATAATATATTATGTAAGTAAATACATTAAACGTGTCATTGACAAATTATTTCAGAAAATTTATTTGGTTGATATTGTATAAGCTTTAAGAATGGAAATCAGTTATAGCCTATAAGTAATACAATCTATTTCCTAATTAAAGAAGTAATCTAATTTTTATATGTGTATGTACCAAAAATGTTTTAAATTATTTCATGTTTTCATACTTTCTAGCGTTGGTATTAATAATAACATGCATATCGTCAATAAAGTCAAATGCAAATAGTCAGGAGTTAATACATTTTTAAGTATACCTGTAATCTAATTTTACATTACAATTAATTTACAACTTAAAATATTTGGAATTATATCATGCATAAGTGACATGTGACTCACTTACGCATGATAAAATTCCAAAAACTACAAGTTGTAAATTAATTTTCATAAATATATTATATCAATTAAAATACCCATAAACTTTCAAAGAATTCAATATAAGGCAAATTTTAATTTCATTTTGAAATGTCCATGTAAAATATAAATGTTCAACTAGAGATACTAGCTATGAAGTAAAGTGTGATTAATAATGGTGCCAAATGTATTTACCAAATATCAAATACCATGTACCGAAAGTATGTTTTATCGTCGATATAAATAAATCATGAACATTTGAAAAATTATTTTGAAGTAAAGAGTTCAAAAAATTTTAAAAGTTAATTTTTATGACTTAAAATATAATACAAGATTCCCTATAATATCATGTTGTGCTTATAGCTAGTAGTTTAAAAATAACAAAAATACATTGGCACAATTTTTATTTAGGTATCTGAAACTCACATTTTGACAATATTAGATAGGTATAAAAAAAAAATATTTCTTCATCCAACAACTATAGTAATTTTATTGTTATTTACAAAAATATTAATCTTCACATTTTTCATTTATGCTAAAATATAATTTATTATGTCACAATGACAATTTAAAAATATTTTTAATCATTTTAAATAATTTTAAGTTATTAGTACCACAAACTATTTACACTATTCTAAGAACAATAATGTATGAATTAATATTATTATAATATAAATATATAATATGCATATTATGATAATCATTTAGAAAAAAATTAGTCCACTCAATTTATATTCTTACAAAATATGCAAAAATATATACTCAGAAATAGAGATTGACACAACGTCTCCACTTTCTGATCACAATCGTGTTTCGTTGGTTCGTTATCGTTGAATCCAAATTTTAAATAAGATGATGTCAGTGAACTATTTGTTTTTTCAGTGCCCACGCACTACATACTCGTACGTAAATAAAACGCACTCACACAAAATAATTTTTACGTTTTTGAGTATTTTTAGAGTAAAATCATCCTTCTCACAAATTATACAGAATAATATTTTTGAAGGTAGTATATAATATATTTTTGTCTCAATATTGTCTTAAAACAATTGTAATATCGTTTTAAATTTTGTAAATTTATTAAAATGTAATTTTATTTTTAATTTGAATACCAAATAAAATAATAATAAAATATAAGACCAAAAAGTCAACCCCTCAAAAATTATTATCCTCTATAATTTTTGTAACAAGTAACAGTATTCTAAGATTACTCAAAAATCAAAAAAAACAATTTTATGTGAACGCATTTTATCGACGATGGGCGTGGGAGAGAAAACATATATTGCGCTAACATCTTCACTTAACACATACACCGTTTCAACGAACATACACACAATAAACCTACGATATAGACATATAGAAGAATGAGTTCCCGGTACTAAGTTATTCTCAAAACCATTCAATTATATCTTCATATCAAACACATTTAATATTAATTTAAAGAAATCATACCATTCAATATATTATGATGAAATATGGAAAATTATGGAACTTTTAAAATATATCGACTATGCTATACTCTAATATGCCTCTTAACAATTATTGTTCTCAAAGTTTCATAAAATTAAAAATAAATACTGTACATTTATACCTTAATATATATATAAATATAAATACATGATATTCTTGATTTTGATATATTCTAGACACGTCATATGAAACCTATAAAATTTAGCCATATTATTAGGTAAACATGTAATTCTTTTTTTTTCTGTACATGATTTAATAAAGGTCGTAACATTTGAAAATATATTTATATATATCAACAATTTATATAAATATATGTACAATTTATATATATGTACTTACATCGAATCTATAAAAAACAATATTTTGGAATTTTAAAAGTTTATTTTATTTTACATTGTTAATCATAATTGTATGATGACCGAAAAAGGTTCCACTCTTTGATAAATACCAGAGAAAGCAAGGTTGTGAAAGTTAATTAATAATTTCAACTCAGTTAAGTTTGAAAAAAAATAATTAATTAACATAATAATGTGCAAGCTTAATAAAAATTGTTTACACACCGTTTCTCTTAACGACTGCAGGGGTTTGACTTCCGTCTAACAAATTTGTCAGGGATGTCAGCATAAATTAATATATGTAAAAAAATAATTAAATTAAAATAATGAAGCTTAATTGTATGTGATAGGTTGATAATAGGCTATTATTCATGAATCTAAAACTATAAAATTAAAATTAAATACTTAGGATTTATAAAAAGCATTAGTTGTATTAATAGGATTCAATTCTAAGTTAACTTAATTATACTATTTTAAATTAATGTGTATTAAAAGTTACGTTAATGAGTACTAAAAATAACTAGTTTAGTTGAAAACTTAAAATTAACTTAATTTCAACTTATTAACTCGTTTATGTTCAGTTTTGATGAATAGTATATTTTTAATGCTTAAAATACCTTTGGGAAAATGTTTTCGAATAGAATTTAAAATACCAAAAACTGCACCAATCTTATGTTTTTACATAATATTAATAATTCTGGTATAAATACATATAAATGTATAATTTTACACTAAAAAACATTCAATATTTATTATAAATCAGATATGCAATTGTCCGAGTAAATTTTGAATGTGAGAACTTCAACCGAATATCGAAGGGGATCAGACATATTTCGTTTTGCTCACGTTAGCTGTGATGAAGAGTGAACTTATTACTTTTGATTAAAAAATATGACATTCAAAAAACGATTGTGAGCTAAGTTTGCAGATAAAAACGCCGTATGTTGTTAACGACATTTTTTAACAGTAACGTTATAGTTTCTTCTTTTATAATTATAGTGAGAATAAACTGCGCACGGGAAATCGAAAAATGACCTCTCAGAAATACCATCTAGACTGGATTTCCAATCGATAGGTAGGGTCACACAAAGCACTTATTTGAGAAATCCTCTTCTACCCGAAAAACTGTTCCTAGAAAAACATCATTGTACTACTACATTGACTACACTACTCGTTTTTTCACCTAATAAAATGGATAATTGATATGATTTCTACGGTAATAGCTTGGTCTTTAATTATTATTTTTTAATGTATTTAGCAATATAGATAATTGGAAAAGCTGTGTATAGTCATAAGTCATCAACATTTGATTGTTCTTTGAATTGCATACGATATTGATTTCTCTCCCTAATAACTTATAAGTGACGTAACATTTACGGAAAACATAATTGTAATTTGTGAACACTAATTAACTAATAAGTAGTTTGAAGTTGATAAACTAATTGTTACGAGATGGGAACTTTTAGAGTTGTTAATCAACAGAAAAGCGTTATCCAAATAATTGGGAAAATAAACTTGAAAAGCATTTAGTGTTCAATTATTATTGTTTGTGTTGGACTGGTAGTGTTGTTGTACCAAAAAAATGTCAACTTTTATATTCTGTTGGTTGTTGTTTTTGAGCTTTCATTAGAAATTTAAGGGAGCAGCATATTTTTCAATGCATATTTAAATGCATTTTGTGAAATTTCTTATTGTTTTCGTGTTACATAAATAATGATTTATTCATCAATACAATGCTAAACAATGTCTGTTCACAATAATTGCTCATCAAATACGATGATTCGCAGTTTTGAAATTTAATTGAAATGGCCATTCGTCCGCTCGAATTGCATTCCCGCCCAAAATTGTGACCTATATTCTAGCTTTTGTTTATTATACAGAATATTACAGATATTATTTAGTAATTACTGTTTGGATGCACACAATGTGAGCTTATAGTAATTAAATTCAAACTAGGCAAACTTCTTGGAAGGCATTGTAATCAAAAAGTGTCCACATTCTATATTTAAAATATCAATAACGACTTACAGATGCGGTTGAATACGTCAATACAATAGTAGTTATAGACAGTATATTATTATGGATTATAATTATTATTTTAACGCTCATAAATAAATTCACACTGATAGGAGAATGCTAAACATAAAGCGAAAGGAAGAGGGGGAAAATAAAAATAAAAGACAACGATAAAAGGTTTGCTCTTTTAAAGTGTCTTTACTATATATTATATTTTCGAACACAATACCCTCGGAAAATTGTTTTATTGAACTTTCGAGTGTATTGTTTTTTCTATATTCTTTATACATACAAAGCTTACTACAAAGGATCTATAAAAACGACAGTAAAGAAATTATCGAAAACCATAAAAAAATCTTCATCGTTTTCAATTACGAGATTAAGGTGGAGCTGCTTGTTTGTGTGAGTACTTATGTGTTTATGTATACATCGTATATGTATAGAATAAATAATAATATGTAATGCAGTGAAGCGCGTAGGCGGGTTACACGGCGACGGAAAGAATGGTAAGTATAATAAAAGTTTTCTTGGAATGTGACGGGAGGAACGTAATAAAAAAAAACAGGGTCGTCGAGCTAAAGAAGGGTGTAGAACTGTAAAATGAAAACAGGGAGAGGCGAAAAAAAAACATTCAAACACTTATTATAGTTATTACGCGCATGTACAATTTATCATACATAGTGACTCCATATAGGTGACTATTAATTAAACGTAGGTACATGTAGAAAATCCGTGAGTATAGGTGTACCTAATGAATAATAATAATTAATGTGTACACTATTTTATTTCGTCCTTATTCCAAAAACGACTGTGTTGAAAATATCGATTATCAACGAACCAATACAGTTATAACTGGCATTATAGCCGTTGGAGGTCAAAGTTCAGTATTAAGTGGTGGATTGCGGCGGAAGCACGTACGAGAGTATACGCGCGTAGAGGATGTCCCGCCGAATGTCGACGCGCTACTCCACACGCACATAATATTATATCATACATAATATAAAATTTAAACGCTTCTATATACCGCGGTAACCGCGGTGGAGGTTCGACGTCCGGTGTTTGAACTCTCGGAGAGAGAAACCGCCGGCCCCCGTTACGGAATACCCATACGGAGTTGTCGAAAAACATTGCGGTGAAAACGGCGATGAAAAATTGGCTCTACGAATTTTCGCCAACAATCCTGGAAACCGTATGCCCGGCCGCGGCAACCACATATGCCCACCCGCATAATATGATATTTATATTATTACATAACTATTACCACCGTACGCCGTACACAGAGGTCAAAACGATCGCTCCGTAAACGACGCGCACGCTGACGTATTCACTGCGCACTCGTCCGGGTGGGTGCGTATCCACATGATGGGTATACCACCAAAGTATACCCAACTTTCACGGAGGCGGTCTCGTGCATGGTGCTTTACACGTATGCAAACACAAATTTATGTACATACGACGTGCAAACCTATATGGGGGCGTCGTAATTGGCCGCATACACATTATAATGTGCAAGGCAAACTTAACGCACCGCACAAATACACGTACAACCCGCTCCCCCTGCCCCGCCAACACACACGGATGTGGGTGGATGGTGTATACTCGGTGTGTGTGTGTATATATATATATATATTATGTACCTCGTACACGCGTATACAATAATAATATTGTGTACAATACGATTTATATACATAAATACATAATAATAATATGACATAAAGGTTCGTGTGGGGCCGGTGCGCGAGAGTGCGCGGGCGCGCGAGTGGGGTGTGCCTCCCGCGGCAGGAACGGCGGCGGCGGCAAAGGGACGACGGGCAGCGCTCATGATCCTCAGCCCCTAAAACCGGTATTTCGCCCGTTTGGGTTTTCCCAACGGCCGAGCAGCGCGTCCGTGTGTTGTACATGGCGCGCACGCCCGGGCGACCGACCGCCGCAAAGGATGGCCTTTACGCGACGACGATGATATCCTCCATGCACACACACACACACACACACACACACACACACACACACACACACACACATACGCACGCACACATAGCATAATATACATATTAAACGATATTATATAAATGTATGCATGCGTTTGTGTGTATATAATACATGTGTGCGGCGTGTGCTTGTGCGGGTGGGTTGGGTGAATTTTTTTCATTTCGAGTTTTTTTAAGCGCCCACCCCTCGCGCGCGCGTTCGCGCCTCCACCACCGCCGTCGACTAAGTCTATCGATCGGCCCGCGCCGACACACACACACACACATTATACACATAGATACATAATAAAATGGGTAAAATACACACACACACACATATATATTATACGCTTACGGGGTTACGATTATTATTACTATTATTTTGTTATGTACAGCTGCGGCGCGAGTGTATCCCTCCGTCGATCCGGGTCGTAGTGCGGTAGGACCAAGGTCACTCCGTGTTATATACGGTACCTACATATATATATATATATATTACTGCAGCAGCGCTATAAGGGTCGAACGGCCGCCGGCCTCTTCCCGCCGGAATCCCTCGCAACGTATATATTTAATATTATATTATAAATTATGTATACACGTATATATGGGCTATGGGTATATATAGTATATATAAATAGTCTTACGATAATATCATTATCGTCGTCGCAACGACAAACGGGAGGTAGGTAAATCGTATACATAAACCTTTAGATGTATGTATAATATTTGTAAGCGATTTTAATGATTTCGAACGGTTTTCCTCTCGCCCACCCTCGCAACCTTTCATCGCTCATCCCTTTGCACAAACGAGACCGCCCGCCGAGCTGCCGTTTTAAGTTTCCGATAAATACTACGGCGGCGTGTACTCTTTGACGTTAATTATGTAAAACTTACGTAGGTAGGCGGATAGGTATATAATTATAATATGTAATTACTAAATATAATAACCCAGCCGTAATTTCCGCCCGCGTCCAGTTATCAAATGCTGCCACCGCATGCCTCCTTGCCGTTACGACAAAATATATGCTATAGTCTTCGACGAATAATTATTATTTTGATGCATAGACCTACAAAAAAAAATAATAATATTCCAATAATTCATGTATTATAATATACCAATTAGATACTTGCAGCTACCAGTTACAATATTATGAGATGGGCTGCACTGTTTACTGTCGTGGTCCGGGCGGCGGTGGCGATGTAAAGTTCAAAACTTACTATATATATATATATTTAATACATCCATAATATGTTATATATTATGTATATACCACTATCGTTAATAGAATACGGTATATAAAAGGATCGTATATATAATATAATAAAGTATATCATATTAATAACAATATTAAAGAATCGGAGTGAGTCACGCCCGCCGAGCGGTTTATATGGCTTCGGACCACGCTATATATATATTATTGCAGTGTGCGTGCCCTTTGAACGGCTCGTATATACAGACATAAAATATGGGTATAGATTTTTTTATTTTTACTCTCGTAAAATCGGTTGTGTTGGCTTACAACTGTATAAAATATTATATAATACTGTGGTACCTAGAAATCAGTGCTCGAATTGAAAAAAGTTAAGTAGAGGAGTTCAATCTGTAGCTACAACGATTTAAAAACTGCGTTGCAAGAAAACAAATATTTAACTCCCACACAGCCACATCTCCGGGCCAAGACTTGAAATAGAAATTAAAAATTATAAAATTATGTATTATTATATAAATTATGGTTTTAAATTTTTTTTCAATTTCAATACCTATCATTAACATTAATTTTTAAATTGACTATAAATTGTTATGCCTTAAAGATTTGTATGGGTCGTTCAAATCGATTATGTAATCGATTTCAAGCCCTGTCCCATAGGCATCATTACACTTTTTTAATACTAAATTTCTCATTTAAATTCTAATCAAAAATATAATCCGTGTTATTAGTGGGTTTATATCCGCGTAAATCGCTTTCGGCCAGAGAGCAAAATAATCGTTGGATGGATGGAGTGGACCATCGCAATCGGCTTGATTACCTATATTTTAAGAACGGTAAAAGCAATTTATACAGACGTCAAACATGTTATCAATTAAACAAACCAATCTAAACTAAAATCAAAAATATTAAAAGTTGTAAAATTCTTTCCATTTTTCCAGTTCATTTATTGACAGCCACAGTTCAGTGTCATTCACAAAAATGTAAAATAATATTTGAAGAAAAATTATTTTGGCCATTACAATTTACAGCTTGTGCCGTCACGACCATCCATCGTTCCAGTAAAAAGAAATAGTCGGGAACACAAAAAAAATAATGAGTAGAGATCTCCGTCCCACTGTGCACCCCTTCCCGCAAATTCGAGCCAGTCTATGTTATAATATTAGGCTAGAGATCGCGAGAAAAAAAAGCACCTCATCATCATGCGTATAATATGACGTATAGTTATAAGTTATAGGAGGTCACCGGCTCACCGCATAGTCAATGCGTACTGGTCTATATAGCAATACTTACGCTTGTATGCTATAATATTATATTGCGCAGAGAGGCAAACGTGTGACTTTTAAGTTTTTGAAACGTGTGTGTGTGCGTGACGCGTAGTCTCACATTCGTGCGTGCATGCCTGCACTTGGAATATTATGAACGGCGGACGTTGTCGTTCGAATATCACGTCCCAGTATTGACCAATAACACGACGGGTGTACTGCAACAATACGACGAGGCCGTTTATAAACGGTACACCATAATAATAATACAAATCGTTGTACAGACGTAAAGGAATCGTAAAATAAGGACACGCGAAGAATATTATGTACCTACCTACTCCGTCGTGTGTAGGTGACAAGGACAAAAATGTTTGAGCACATTTTGTACATTTTAAAAGAAATTTGTTAGATCATTGTTTGCACATGCTTTTTTAAAAAGAGTATGAGTGTACCAATCTATCTATAACTATAAAGACTGTTTGCAATCATAAAACATGACAATTATTGATAACATACCTACTCAGTGGCATATCATGAAGAAATTATTTTCCTTATGAGTCAATTAAATTTTTTTAAGGGGCCAGGGGTCATAATTATGACATACGATGTTTTAATTTAACATGATATTTCACTATACACACCAATACCCACTTATTCCTAATTTGTTTTATGGTTATTAATAAACTAGATAAATCTAAGACTAATCGCTGATCACTCTATAGCACCCATATATTTGTCGAAATGTTGGTGATTCAAGCAGGTATATGGAGTTGTTTGTAATTATGATGTACCTTATCTATAATTATTTGTCTAATAATAAAAACACAAATTACAAAGTTCACAAATATAGATTGTTATATGTCATTTTATAATTAATTAAATATAAATACTTAATAAAACAAAATATTAAATAACGTTGGGACTGAAAATATAATGTATTCTGCATAACATTATACAGCGTCAATTATTTAACTTTATGTGAAATTTTAATTTTAAAAACCAATAATCGTTTACTATTATTATTTTGTATGTAGAAACGGTTTATTCGATGGCATTTTGAAAATGAACACGAACGTTCTGTGACCTTTTTACAAATGTGCACGCAAACGGTCCATAAAATTACAGGTAAAATAACCGAAATGAGCGAAATCGTTTGACAGCAGTGTGCGTATAGGGAAATCCCGTGGTTTTTGTAGGTCACGTGCTACACATCGTTTATCGGGGTGGCGGCCGTGTAGGATGTGCGGTGTGGAGGTCGGTACAAATGATTCTGGCGAAAGCGCACGCTGGGGGTGTACACGACCCTGGCATCGCATATAGTGTTGGGCACGACGATAAGCTTAACCTCCTCCCCGGATACTAAATGCGCTCTCAAATCCGGGATCAATCTATCTGCGAATCAATGTCACAAGGATTACGAGAACTCTGAAAACCTTTTATTTCGAGGATTTCGGATTCTTATAAATTATAGTCGTTTCAACCGGGTTATAAATTATACGTAGGAAAAATGTATTTCTAATTTTTGATATTATTATTTATTATAAATACGCGTCCGATGCACGAGTGTGTACAATAACATGAAAAATTACATCGGTTGAGTAGTACACCCCCAGTCCAAATGTATTCATATCCGAACAAGCTTGAGTTTTCATAAAAAAGTTAATGATAAGTGATTCTTTAGAGGCATGTTGTTGTCGTATCCATGATCTTAATTCAATAATGTGCAGACGTGCAGTTGAATATTCTGAAAACAATTGTACGATTTTTGTGTAATTCTATATAATAATAGTATATTATTTTATATTTTTAATAAATAAAAATAAATAATTTTGTTTGACTTGAAACTTCTATCAAAGGTCAAATATTAGGGACATCGATTTTTGACATTTATCTGTGTCAACCATTCAGAAAGTTTTTAAAATATATTTAGAGAAAACAGATAGGCGTATTACCTATTACATTATAATATTAATAACAAGCTATAATACTGCTTACAACTATTATGTTAGGTTAGATGACTACAACAAAAGCTTATCATCTATTAAATATATAAGTAATAATATTTTATTTATAATTACATTTCATTCTCAGAGAGGATATCTAAATGTATACATTGTACACATGTGACATGTAAACGTATTCATAAATATAAGATATAATTACGATTAAATGCGTTCAGTAATAGATTTATAATAATCCATTCTCATATTACAAACATGTTATTATTTTTGTAATAAGCATTATAATAAATTGTTATATGCCATTTTGGAAATACTTGAATGAGTAAGCAATGATGGCAGTGCCTGTGAGTTGTAATTCAAATTTAGTGCTTCAAAAAGATAAATTCAGAAAATATTAACGATATTTTGTTAAAAATATCCAAAAAATTGTTTAAGTACCTAGTCCAATTCATAAGATTCAATGTTCAAAAAAAGTTTGTGGGGGTAATATACGAGGTAGGTAGGTAATGTACCTATATAGATGAGTCCATGATTGCATTGGTGGAGATTGTTTTAATTCTATTAACATGTAACTGGTTGTTGGTAGATACCATAAGACGTATTTTTCGATAGTTTAATTCAAATAAAACGTAATTTTTGAAAAAAAAAATATTAAAACATGAAAAAATAATAACTATCAATAGGAAGCATTGACTATCACGTAGTATACTATTTTGTCTATAATATAGTAGATGGCATAATTTATTTAAAAATTGTCTATATTAGCCTAAAACTAAAAAGTTATTATGTAGAGGTGTTATTACTTATTGTATAATAAGTTATACACAATGATTCTAATAAAAGATAATTATAATATTACATTATTATAATCACAAAATTTGGCTTAGAAATTTATTTTTTTACATACGGCGGTTGATTAATAGAATTTATAAACTGGATTATAAATCTAGTGATTACATTAACGGAACCTTGCTATAATATAAACTTAATAATTCTTTTTTTTTTAACTTTTAATCGAATTGGTGATAGCATCTGTAGTTTGTAACTTTGGTATTGCGACTTGGACTCAGTAATCTACTCATTCATTAAAAAAATAAGATAAAATTGATTATCCGGTTGTTTTTAAAAACAAAATTGAATCACACCCGTGGCTTCTAGACTATCTGTGATATAGTTAGTAACGGGTTTTTAACGAGTTTAAAATTTGATAGAAATTAAACTACCGCATTTGTTACTTTGCAAACTCGTACAAAACATCTTTTTAAATTATATTATAAACTGGTCTGGCAATAATAATTGAAAATTCTAGAATAAACTGGTGGAAATTGAATGATAAACTAATACAACTTTGGAGCTCTCTATAATTTTGGGTTATGAGATAATTTTCAATTATTAAAACCTTTTTCGGGTTCGGTTATAGATACAAAATTAATTCACACTATAGTCCAGATAAATTACCTGAAATTTAAAAAACTGACTTTTGTCACTGTGTGAGAAACCGTATCCGTGTGAAATTTGAGATTAACGATTCACTATTATATATTTACAGCCCGCAATCATGTGAAATTTAAATAATCACCATTTATATATTATACAGGATGATGACAACAAATTATTTTTTTTAAATAAGCGAAAAATTAGACAAGGATTCAAATTTCAAACCACAAGTCCGTATGGTAATAAATGAAAATTAGGAACTAGTAATAGAAAAAAAAATGTTGAACACTTCTTGAACAGAAAAAACGCCTAATGGGAGGGAAAACAAAATATTAATTTTGAACCTTATAAAGTATAATCTGTTGGGCTCAGATAACAAAAAAAAAATATCTAAGTAAAATATAGATAATTACATAAAAATTATCTAGATAAAGATAAATATAAAACTTTATTATCTATAGATAATAAAATAGATAAATTCAAATTTTAGCATATCAATAACAAAAAATAGACATTATTAGTATTTACCTATAAGTGAATATGATTATTTGCTTGTAAATAAGCTATTTTAGTCAGCTTCCAAAATCTGACTTATTGAAGCAAATTTACTATTTCATACCTAAATTGCCTTTATAATTTAACCTTAAAAATATTGGAACATTTTAAATGTCTATTACATTAGTAATTAATTTTTGAAATAACATACTTATTAGTTATTACTTACATTTATTTATAAATACAAATCAGTGTACCAACTGGATATTTGAAAGTATTAATTAAACATAAATAATAATCATCAACCAAGTTTCGGAAATATTAAAATCTTTAATAATTCATAACTATACACTAAAATAATATCAACTGGCTCGTCAGAATTATTGATATTTTAATAACTATAACACTAGTACTGTTTCATGTTTGTGTGAACTGTGAATACAGAATTTTAATTTGCCAGTTTTATTATCGCTTAAGCCTAAACTGCAGGTCTGTGCCCTTGTATATTACCTATATTGTCAAATAACCAAAATAAGCACACCTATTATAGTAAACCTATAGTCTACGGCCTTCTTAAAATGGCTGTGAAACTTTGGTAACTATCAAAGAAAACCGACAGAGTTTAATGGTCTTTCTATGGTCTTTGAAAGAACAGTTTTATGAACAATTCGCGGTTTTTTTATCTAACCCAAAAACGACGCCATATGAAAGAAGATTTACAAAGACTCCATGAAAAGTTAAAAATTTGTTCATATATTAGAATTAATATATTTACATTTTGAATAATTAAGCCATGTTAGCTGAGAGGTAAAAGACCACAAGATATCCTCAGACGAGATGGAAGGATACCGTAATAAATATCTAGTGAAATTGCAGAAAAGAGCTCTGGTGGATTTGGTTAATGACAGAGAAGCATGAAGAACTATAATAATATTTACTTGAAAATATGTTTTTAACTATGTACTTATATTGATCACTTCACACACATATATCTAATATGTACGTATGGCATTATATATCATATACATATATAATATACATATACTGGAAACAAAAGCCATATTTTTAAGTATTTCGTAATAAATCACTATAGCACTCCGACACGCATGGGCTATTTTTCTTAGTTAGGCATTCATATTGCACCGAAATAGCTTTTTAAAACTTGAACTAAATAATGTTTTTACTTTTTCCTCTCATCAAGAAATATAGCTAACAGCAATAGTAGTATTGAGATATAGTAAGACTGAGATGGGATTTCACGTTGTACCTACATTATTTATTTTAAAACTATAATTGTCAATATACTTAAAATTTAGGCACCAATATCTCCAACTATTTTTTTTCTTACCTATGACCTACGTTTAAATGCTTCAAAAGATTGTTATCGAATTAATATCAAATATCAAATGTCTAATTATTCCAGTGGATTTGTTTCAATAATTATAAGTAAGTTTTTTACTGTCTCAACATTTCCATTACACCTGTACAATCAGTCATCAGACCAATCTGAGTAAATACAATTCATGAAATATTTTAGTCTTTCTTTTATGGTATTGAACCCATTAGGCAGTTTCATTATAATTGTCAAATTTTGAAAAATGTTCGTCATTGTACAGTTCGAGCAAACTTTTGTTTCATCCATCAATCAATCTTTTGAAACCATCATAATAAAGTTAAAATTTCATATTGTATCAAATTGACATAATGTTAATCACTAACTTTAAAATCGATGAAAGAATATGTTTGAGCAAAATAATGGATGGTATTTATATAAAGGGGCACTATTCGGCTTTTGTTGGTTTTAAAAAAACCTTAACGTTAATATTGTTCTGTTATTTTATTTATGTTTTATTTCTAATTGTATACATTTTTTTTAATATGTTGATTGTAGACAGATCTTGTAAGCTATGGTAATAGGTATAGGTATAACATTAAAAATGACTTAAATATATTAGTAAATATATTAGTTAAATATGATAAAAATAAAATAATAATTAAATAATTTAAAATGTTAAAATTAACAATAAATAACTCTCATATGTATGTATTTTGTATCACCTAATTTACTGAAACAATTAATATGTATGTACATGTACAATAATAAAAAACAATATTTTTTTCTTAACTCTCTATAATTCAAATTTTTTTTGCCCTCTCGTTATTTCGAACTACTTAACAATTCGAACTCTCGTTTTTTTTCAATAAATGTCAATAAAATTTTATTGGTTGAGTCAAATAGCATAATACAAGACTCTTGATAACTCGTTACAATAGCAGCTGAAAAATATTAAAAATACATATGCATGATTCTTTTTTATAAGCATTTAAAGTTCAGATTTTGATAATATTTATCAAGTTGAAAATTGAAAATGATTTTGTATGTAAAATTTATAAAATGATCATTTTTATAGCTAAGGAGTTTTTACATAACTAGTAAATCCAAAAATGATATGAATACAGTTTCTTTTTACACACATTTTAAGTTCAAATTTGGACGAAATTGCATATTAACACAAAGAATAATAATTGTTATCATTTTGTTGTAATTCGGTTCAAAAACAGCCCAATTTTACATGGGCATATTTAATATTTTTCCAGCACCACCAATAATTTAAGAATAATATTAATTCAACTTACCGGCTACCATATTAATAATAAATAATAACAATATAAAATATCCTAAACTGACATACTGTCTCCGCTCAGAATCATTTTTCGTATACAATGATTTGATATCATTGAATTCAAATTTAATATTATCCATTACAGCGACCTCTTAGACACCTAATGTACAGCAAGAGCGACATTCACTTACCAGCTTTATTTTGAATTGTGTCTTTGCCTTTTAAAATACTATGATGGCAAATCCTCGATCGTCAACAACGATGGCACCATTTCATTATTGTATAATTTCACATAAAACCAACGTATAAAAACTGTTAAATTCAACTTGAGCCCCTTTCACATAAAAACCGTATACTCGTTATTTGTAAATTGAAAGCGATGTTTTTATTTCTTTTTGAAGTTATCGTCTTACGAAATTGCAAAACTATAATTATTTGATTAAACAACAAAATATTTATATCTAAAAATATCTGTACAAGCAGTTGCAGCTAAAACCGAAAGAGCATCAAATTTGGATATATTTTGTACCAAATACCGTTTTTTAGAATCAAATACTGGAGTATCCAATTTAGGTAGAGTTTCTAATGTTTCATTTACCTGCAAACTATATAATTATTGTATAGCTGTTGTCTGTTGAATAAGTTCTTACGGCAACCAAACACTCTCGATACCTTATGTCGGACCCATATACTTTGAACGCTTTAGTTTATTTATAATCTGTTATATCATTTTTTTTTTTTGGAAATAATTCTTGGACAGTATTTTTTTCTTTCCAATTCTTACATGCAACTATTTATTTATCAGTGACATCACTTGATGTTTCATTGTCTTGCTATATTTTATGATTTTTAATAACTTCACAAATTGATTCATAAGAAAAGTTAAAAGGATTATTTTTCATAATTTGCATACTTATTGGTTTATTAAATAACACATTTTCATTCCCAGGAAGTTCATCACACTGGAAATCTAAATGTGGTGCTTTTGATTCAGGAGATAATTAATATCTAAGTTCCTTATTTTATTTAAGTTTTACCTTACTATCGATACTTGTAAGATATATGATGACTTGAAAATAAATGTATCAGCTTTCATTGTAAGTACAGAAAGGTTGTCCCTCTATAATTTTGCAATTTGAGAAAAGTTTAAGATTCCAAATTCAGAAAACTGAGTTTTAATAGTTTAAATTAAGTTCCAAAACACTTATGGAGTTTTGAAGTAGATACGACAAATTAGGGGTCTATGAAGTCATGAAGTTAGCTCCCTAACCAGACATTTTGCTTTCCGAGAAATGATTGAAGTTCTAAATTCAAGAAACTACGTTCTAAATATCACGTAATTATGATAGTTATTTTGTACGTGGAAATGTATAAAATGTTGAATTTTTAAATACTTATTTCTTGAAAATTTTATCGAAATTCAGCATAAGTTGTCCTAACTGGAATTAAAATAAAAGTTTAGCTTAAACCCAAATACCTACATTTTTTAAGAGCGTTTGAAAATCAAATATAGATATAGCTACAAACACGTATTATATACGTAAGTATAATTTTATTTTATTATTATTAAAAAAGTCAACAATATGATTATCTATTTCTGCAGACAATTAAGTTTTCAAAATATTAAGATTATGATACCTATTTCTAGAAATTTTTTCCAATTAATATTAGTTAATATTAGTATTGCAATACATACTTTGTTTTCATAGCAATTTAAAAAAAAATCAAAATTAAATACTTAAGCACATATTTAGAATAATGTTTACATATTTATTCCACTATCTAATTCAAACCGTTCTAAGATACACCGATATTGAATATGTTAGTTAATAACAATAGCAATATATTATAATATATTATACCATGATATAATAATAATTATTATTACAAACCTATTTAATTTATTCAATTGCAATGGTTTTTGAAAAAAATTGTTTTATTAAGGTACCGAAATATAATATATACCTATAATAACATTATACTACCTATATTCATAATTCCAACATTTCGGATTTTCAAATGTCGAGTGTGCCTCATCATTGGATGGTCACTGTAAAGACTAACAGATGTGATCAGATTGAATTTAATGATAAATCAATGGTTCTCAGTGGAGATGGTTCAACTTTTAGGTAACCATGATTACTAAATAATTATTTTAATAATGATTTTCTAATTTATTTAATCAAATTTTAGTATTTACCAAAACAAATACATTCAACATCAACGCTCCGCTAAGAATCTAAATTATGAAAAAATAAAATGTGGTATGCCTACGCGACTACTTAATATAAGGGTGTACAGTTTACTTTATGGAGTAGGTATTTATAGTATTAATTTATTAGTAGACATTATATATAGATTTACACTCGATTTTGGGTTAAAGAGTCTAGAGACGGGTACCTACCAGTTATGCGCATCGCCCGGACTGGCCGAGATCGATTTCATCCGATTCCTACTGGTGCACGTCACCTCAATTGGTAGTTTTCAAATCTCACTGTGATACAAGTTATTTACTCATTACGTTTTTAGTTTATTCCGCGATCTACAAACACATTATAATTGATAAAGTGCTTTTTTTTTTAGAAGTAAATTCTAACTTAATAAGTTAAATTGTACCTATATCATGTTATGTAGCAACTTATGCGTTATTTAATCGTATTGTCAAGTTAAGATAATTTTTTTCCTAAAACCATATATTTAAAATATATTCTATTTTATGAAAATTTTATGAAAATGTATTAAAAAAATAATAATAATAGTAATCGGAAATATTAAATATAATTTACAAGTATAATATTAAGTAATAAATACAAATTTACAATAATGGCTATAAACTTATAACTTATAGTATATTGCATATTCACGAAATATTTTAAGTAATATAATATAAACTAGGTACCTATAACCAAAAAAGTGATAAGGATAACCGTACCATTGAGAAAATAAAAAAAATTACTTACTTAGTATCCCATTCACATTTGTACACTCATTAATCCATATAATTAATAGCTATTACTTATTTAATTTTTGTGACTCGTTATGAATAAATATAATATATATATAAATGTTAAATACATTTTTTTCTTATGACCTGTGCATACAAATTATTGTTAAAAAGGGTAGCATAATCAATTCTGTCCCGGGGCCCTTCAGTCTAAGATCCGGACCTGTATAAAAAGGATATAAATAATCAAATCATAATAACATAATACAGTTTGATTATTTTGTAGCCGAAACATTTCATGCATTTACTGAAGATTAATTTGAAATAATCGGGCCACGTCATTGACGAATAATCCTTAATAATTTAATTTAAGCAGTCTGTTTAAACTACCTGCTTAGCCCTAACGGTAGAGTTGTCGTCGTTAACAGCAAAATTTACAATGACACCGATAAAGGCTGAACACTGCGGTCTTCAACAGCGGTCAATGAGGGGTGTAAATTGTTTGACACAATGAGAATTTAAATTACAGATTCAGCGTGCTTAAACGTAACATTTACATTTTTAGAGCGGTAACACCTCTGACTGACCCACACAACGAGTTTCTAAATTAAATCTTTTTTTAGTAAGCATTTGAAAACATGTCCATCATGTAGTTTTTATTTTTGAGTTTAATGACATCGGTCATCAATGACCTAAGTTGTTTAATAAATATGACAACAAACGATCGCTAATCCTGTTAATCATTCTTCAATCATACTACCTCCATATATTATTCAAGTTTTAGTTCTATGATTAAAAACAAAAAAAATAATTAGGTATATCCATCAATGCTCGAGATTTCACATAGCGAAAAATAGATTCATTAGTGAGTATTACAGAGATGATATGTTGTTATATTGTCTATAGTGTATACCATAAAAAAAATGTATCATTCTTTGTTTTGATAATTTTTCCTGCACAAAGACATTTATCCTTGCAATTGTAGAAACTTTTTAATACGATTATAACATAATATTAGCTTTCCAAACTAGGTACGTTCGCATAGAAGCAAACTAACATATTTTAGGTTTTGAAATGTGGCTTCTACAAATAATTAAATATATATAGGTACTTATATACTATGTAGATACCTACATAAATAACTTAGAAATTTTCAAATAATGGATTTTTGTATAAATAAGTTACCAAAAGGAACCAAGTAATCTATTACCATACAACTTATATTGCTATAGTGTTTAGTGGCATATTTTAATATTCATAAAACTTCCTATTTACTTTGAAGTATATTTTTCTATGATTATTATTTTCAGTACTTACCAACCTACTTAATGAATTTCCTTAAATATTCCTTTTTTATTTTAATTTAACTACCTATTTATCAATTAATATCAATTTATTTTCTTAAGCATTCATCAATAATCTACCTATTTGAAATACATTTTTTATTTACATAGAATAAAAACACTTTTGATTTAATATCATGCTGGTCACCTACAAATGTCTTAAATGTGTCTGTAGTCAACAGTTTATTAAATAGAATTGTTAACTAAGGAGTTACTGCGTTCTTGATTTTATATCTCTATGTTTAATTACGAAGGTAAATACTTTCAAAAATCTGCTAAAGAAAGTTGGCATTTATTATAAATAGTTTATTTTATAATAGACTTGGTAAGCTTATCACATTATGAGTGAATTACTTGTATTATGGAATTTAAACTTTTCTTGAATTATTGAAGAAAATCAAATTTTTTCTGTCCTACTAGTAGGTATATATGAAGATAAAATGTATTCACTATAGTTTGTAGTACCTAGGTAAGTACATATAATAAAATTGTAGCATAGCCAAAATCGGTTGGTTATAACTTTAAAAAAAATATTTGTGTTAAGCATTATTTTTCTTAGTATGTATTTTCTCAATGTAATTTTTTTTTTTAGTTCATTGAAAATAAAATATGTTTAACAGTTTTTTTTATGACATTTGAATAATATTATTTCGATGTAATGACTATAACAATAATAATAATAACAATAAATAGGTTAATTAATTATGTACCGTCTAGTATTTAACTAATAACAATGTTTAATATTTAACATTTAAACACCGAAGGCAAACACAAATTTAAAATGTACATATTTAAAATATGTAGGTAGGTACTTACTAGTTAATTTATAAATGTTTAGGTAAAATATATAGTAAGGATGGCGTCGAAAAATAATTTAGTATTTTCGTGTTCTTTTTTGAATTTATTTTAACTCGACCAATGATTAATATGTTTAACGTTCAGTTTTTGATTACAATAGCAAAATCAATACCAATCGCTAAACGATAAACGTAAACTTATATTTTAAAAGAAACGTTTTTCCGTCATTTGTTCGACACACGATGCCTCCACCAATCGCCTCCGTGAAGATGACGCGCACCATAAGCGGCGAACGGTGCGTAACGGCGAACCATGTTTCCACGCCGAAACAAACAGCTGTCCCGCGACTACGCCTGGCGATGATAACGCGCGCGCAACCGATAACCCGATTGCAGTCCGCGTACCCTTTATTTGACCCCGCCGTACAGTTTTTGGATCATCTACACGGCTACACGGGCACTATCCAGATCAACATCAGCCCAGCCAGCGCTCCGTCGACACACGCTCGAATTCTTTTTTCCATTTTTTTGCTTCCAACCAAACTCCGCCACGATGATGATGATCTCGAAACCGACGACAATGGTGGTCTGCCTGTGAGTATCAAAATGGCGATGGCGTTCTAATAACGCCGCCCGCGCGCGCGCTATCGGCCGAAACGTGGTAGTCCAAATTTCTGTTTTCGGGTTTTACTTTTTATCGTTTCTCCAATTGTCACGCTAACGACCGAAAAGACGCGCCCGCGTTTTCGGTGTACGATATTAATGTTCAATGTTTCCTATGCGTTTGCAGGAAGGGCGCCGCCACCGGCCAACAGCAAAACCGGAACATGGCCACTCTGAAACAGATTTCGATGCGCTTAAAGTCTGTGACGAACATTCAGAAAATCACGCAATCCATGAAGATGGTGTCTGCCGCCAAGTACGCAAGAGCAGAACGTGAACTGCGTCAAGCCCGTCCTTATGGTGAAGGCGTCAAGGTAAATCATAATAATAATAATAATAATAATAATAATAATGATAAAACGAATAAAACTAAAGTTCAAACAAAGTATCAAATTACTATGTATGCTTATAGTCAGAGAGCCCTGTACCTGTTTTTATGTCCAAGTACTATTTTTTCTTAGGCATTTTTTGAAAAGTCTGGTGCCACCGAAGCAGCGGAAACTGGTGATAGCAACAAGTTAATTGTCGCTATTACGTCTGATCGTGGTCTTTGTGGCGCAGTCCACACAAATGTTGCAAAAACCATTCGTAATGAATTAAGCACTGAGTCTGCAGAATCTCCGCAGTCAAAAGTATTCTGTGTGGGCGACAAGTCTCGTGCACTTTTGCAGAGGTATTATAAAATCAAATAATTAAAACCTAATATTAACCAGCCTTGCTTATGTGTTACTTTTTATATACATCATTAATCATATGTACAGAATTTTCTCACTTAACTTTGTGTTAAATTATATAATTTTTGAGCATTTAGTATAAACACAAATTAATTGATAGGACTGATTTAAACTATTAATATAGTATTATTTTCATATTCAGCCATTTAATACCTAGGGATGTTGGTTAATTCTAAAGTTATATTTTTCATTACCAAAAATAATAGACTAATGTTTCATGAACAAAATAATTTTAATTATTTTTTACCATTTCATTATTATTGATGTGTTTATATACACTACTTTGTATGTCTCTATAGCTAAATGCCATATATTGACGTAATTCGTGGTGTATATTCATTGTACTTTGTTATGATATACCAATAATATACTTAAAAATATTACCCATATGTAAGTTAAATTAAGTAAACTTATGAATGTAATAATAGTTTCAATACCTCAATTTTAACCGTTTAGGTTTTCCGCAGACCTGAGATATCATTAATTAATTTAAATAAAAGCACATTTAAAAACTTATCATGACATCTTAAAAAAATATTTTATTACCATTATTATTAGATATATAGTTTCCATAATAAAATAATAATAATAATAATATATTTATTTAATATTCATATTGTATAATAGTATTATATTTTATTTCCATTATATAGGTTTCTTAATTGTATTAAATATTGTGAAACTATATATTTAACAATAGAACAGGGACTATAATTATAACTACTAACTATACTATAACTGAGAACCTTATGTACATATTTTCGAGAGTGGTAAACTGAGTACCAAATAATTGGGTGGATATAAGGGCTAGGTAAATTGAGTCCCGTGCAATAATATTTTTCAAAAAAAATAATTTATAAATAACGACGATAACTTAAAAATAAAAAGTCTCTACATTCAATGTGTACTGTATAGTGACAATAGTCACCAATTAGTGATTATCGATTACCGATTTGCCAATAGTGTTTGGAAAGACCTTATGAGCACTAAAATTATCACACTATATTATCCGTTTATCGATTATCAAAAAAACGTATCGTCAATTATACCGACTGACCACTAGTCACCGGTTGTAGTTCAAGTGTTCAACTTCAAAATAACGGTTCTTAAAATTATTTATTACAAAAAACAGTGTGGTTTAATACAATGAATTTAATGACAAGTGAACGAAACAAGACAATTTTTATAGTTGATGGACACAAAGGAAAATGTGCTTTTTGGAAACTAATTCGGAACTCAGTTTACCTATACCCTTTTCAAACCAGGGACTCAGTTTTCAACAAAAATGATACTTCGGGCTATAGCCCCCATATTTTTTTAATTCGGTTAGTGGAATATGTAACTAGACTACTGAGCAATTAATTACTCATATTAATGACTTATTTTTTTTTTTTAATCTATGTTTTCTGTGCATGCAGTGTATGCATTTTTTTTAAATGAGCCAATTTTTAATAACATTTTCAGATTGATTGAATTTTTTTAAAGTAAATTTGATGTATCAACTGGTATTTGATATCCAAAATTGCTTAAATGAGAGCTAATTGTACATATTGTTGATTTTGTTTTCCTAATCCCAAAAATATATGCTTTCAATATGTTATTACACTTTACAACATAAAATTAAATAATAATTAATAAATAATTTATCTATTATTAAGACATCTAGATGACAACTAAAAAATAATTCAACCAATGCAAGTGATAATAAAAATAGTGACTCATTAAAAAAAAAATAATGTTCATGCACAAAATACAGAAGTTATGTTAATTTTAAGTCAGAGTAATTTATGGCAGTCAGTGCTAGATATAACATTTGTGAGCCTTAAAAAAATGATTACCTACTTTATTAATTTTACTTCCTATTCAATAATTAAGATAAGTAGTTTTAATAATAACGAACTAATATTAATGAGTAAGACAATGAATGCTAATATGGTAATTTTCTACTAATTAAAAAAAACTGATCCTTAACAACTATAAAAAAAGAATCAATATAATTTTAATGCTTAATTTTAAAAATTCAAATATTTACAATGGTCGATTAAAGGTTTTAACACACAAAGGCAATGTTTGTCTCCAATAAATATCATCATTTACTAATTAGTTGTGATTCTATAAAATCCAAAAAATATTTTCTACTGCACACAATAATCAATATGGTATAAATATTAACTTTCGTTACATAAATCTGTAAATGAAATGGATGATTAAAAAAAATTGGGTTTCTGTTTTCATGAGACTCCTATAACAAGTGGGCCCCCTTAGGTGGGTTAGGTTAGGTAGGTGCCTATTTCGCCTAATATTGGTAATCCGGCACTGATGACAGAAATTCATCAGAAAAATCGACAGTCCAGATGAAGTCATGTTCAATCTGATTGTATCATGTACATTGTTCATAGATGATACATTTGACATATTTTAATTGTAATGTTCAAACTTTGAAAAACATTTTACACTTGATTTATGTTTACAGACTTTATGCTCAAAATATTGCTGTAGTGGCTAATGAAGTTGGCCGCAAACCACCTACATTTTTGGATGCCTCTAAAGTGGCTAATGAATTGGTACAATTGGATTTCAACAGTGGAAAAATTGTTTACAATCGATTCAAGTAATTTTATCTTTAACTTATCACCTATATTATTAATTTGATTATAAAATTATATTTTTAATTGTAAATTATTTGCTTATAGAACTGTTGTGTCTTATCAAACTGAAGAAGTTCCATTGCTCAGCGCTAAAACTATGTTAGCTGCACCAAAGTTACAGTTATACGACAGTATTGACCAAGGTGTTATGGAATCTTACCAGGAATTTACTGTTGCTGCTTTATTATTTTACACAATGAAAGAGTCTGCTTGCAGTGAACAATCATCGAGAATGACAGCTATGGACAATGCTAGCAAGAACGCAGGTAATTTAAATTCCAATATTATAGTTTCATTTGATTTTTTCAATTTTAAAACTACTTACCATTTGTGCATTTTGTTTAGCTGAGATGATTGGCAAGCTCACTTTGACATTCAATCGTACTAGACAGGCCGTGATCACCAGAGAGTTGATTGAAATTATTTCTGGAGCAGCAGCATTAGAATAATTGTATTTTATAAATATCTTAAAATTATAGATTTATATCGATTAGAAATGTATGTGTAAATTATTTTAATGACAATTATCTGGTGGTATTAGTTATACCTATAGGTTATAACTTATGTCGGTATAAAAACACTTTTTATATTCTAATAATATTAAATTTAAATATAATAACTTATTGTTAATAAAGTAAGCAGTAAAAAAAAACAACAACATTATGGTGGTGGCATGCATTTTAAACATTGAATTATAAAACAATGCAGGAAGATGGGTCAACAGTACAATTCAGTAATTTTTCAGACAGATCACTAATTCTGCACACCTTAATTCATTATGTCTACATGATGATATTTGTCTGTTGATCAATAAAGAACCACAATCTGATTATAAATAATATGATCCATATTTTGTTAAAATCTTGATTAATTTACTTTTTTAGAGATAAGAACTTCATGTTAAAAATTACGCTTCAGACAAAATACAAATATTGTTATTGAATTAAATAAGTTTTATCATAATTTATGGAATCTTTGGGCTTTTAAGTTGGCCATATACATGCGTTATAAATAATTTTTAAATATTGATAATATAATATGTACAAGACAGAAAACTGATACCACTGTTATATACTCAAGTTCACCAACAAATATTGTGGTATATTGAATACAATTTTAAACTGTATAAATGTTAGTTCAAAAAAATAAAAATATTAATTTTGCCAACCTAAGAGTTTAGAAGAAAAATGTATAGACTAAAAGCTAAAGACTCGTATAAAATGATAGTTTAAACTATGGAATTCACCATTGAATATAACAAAAAAAAAAAAACAGAAAATGTGTCCAACAGTTCAGATATGTAAACAATAATTATTCTTTTTTAAGAGGATGTAATTATTCGATTTTCTCCTGTGACAACTCTAAAATTTACCTATTGTTAAACTTAAAGCTAAGTATTATCAGTTTTTTTACGATTTTAATTTTACTACAATATATTACGACCATTTCTTATATGTAAAACTTTACATATTCATAAGTTCATAACATGCATATTGCATCAAAATCATTATAAATATAAAAATATCTTAGAAAAAATAATAATAACTAACACGAAACTCTTATTAATTATGAGTTTAATAATAGGCCATTCTCTTTAATAATAAAGCTATAAAGACAAGGGTTTTCACTAATATGGTAATGTTCTATCAAAGAGAAAAAACTAATAGTATGTCGATGTCCATCTAAGTCAAAACATAAAATGTCTTCAGAAATGTTTACTCAGTTGTAAAACATGCTATTTCTTAAAACAATAATTTTGTTAATTAAAATTATATTATAATGCGTATTATGTTGATAAGTTTAGGAATTATTTATTATAATTATATACATTTATATTGACAACAATTTTTATACATACAAAAATATATTTTAAATCATTTAAATTAGCTGAGAATTGTTAATATGCATGACTTGTATTCTGAAAAAGCATTTCCATAAATATATCATAATCAGTTTTTAAAAAGTTAAGTTTAATTGTCATCAGTGTTGTACTTTATTTTATGTTGCAATTGATAACTCAAGTTTTAATTAGGACCGTTTTATGTACCTATAGAAATATTTAATATGTATCCATGATTATTCTGTTTTGATATGTATTTAAACATGGTTATAAGTTGTATCAGTGCCAGTGATTTATTTTATTTTAAATAATTTAATACAATAAATAATATTATTTCATCTATTTTTCTGAACATTCTTATAGATAATTTATAATTTGTTAAGTAGGGCATCTATACTATGTATCTACTAAAAACTTTAAAAATAATAAAAAGGTTATCATTATTCATAATTATTATTTGAAAGTGAACATAATTATTTTCAACATAAATAAGAAAATTAAAAAAAAAACCTTCATAAAAATATAAAATTGAATAAATAATATTTATAATTAAAAGTTTTGGAACAGAACTAACTAACTAACCTAACCTATAGTTTTTAATGGTCCCATTAAAATTAATGATATTACATTTTATGTATTACACATTTCTTTAATTGTCATAGTTTTAATTTCATCCTAATTTTAAAAATTTAAACCGGATTTCTGTTTTATGAAAATGTATGAAAATAATTGATTGTTTACTAATACAAATATTATGTGAAAAATATTATGCCATTATTAGTTATTTAAAACTAAAAATTATTTAATTATCCAAATAATTAAATTGTCTTTATATACTAACTCTAAACCGAAGCCCTTAAAATTGTTGCCCAACTTAACAGCTGGTTTATAAAATGCACATAATATATAATATTATAATATCTGTTCAAGTAAATATATAATATAATAATATAATAATTTATAATCCACTTGTCAATATTTTTGAGTTTTATTGTTAAAAACATTCATATATTATTAAACTATAATTTACTTATGAATGTAATCAATTTACATTGTCACTTTCCCCAATTCCTAATTTTGTTCAATATTAATATTTGAACTTATTGCTAACATAACCTAATTTTTAAAATGTTTTGAAATTAATTAAATTAGTTTTATTATAATAATTAAATAAAAAGTAACACATATGTTTATACTCTTTCCTTATCATGATATTAAGACTGCAAACCAATAAAAAAATATTAATATTGCAGCTTTGAAAAAAAGACTAAGTATATTATGCAATTATATCATTAAATAAATTGTAGTATAACTGCATTTAATATACTAATTAGTAAGTCAGGTATTAGATGTCTATACAATAATATAAGCAAATAATTTCTTGAAATTTGTGTTTCTACTAAGTGATTTATGGCTGATTTAGTAAGTAAAATATTTTAACAACCTTTACTTAAATCAGTTGTATAGGATAGTATCATTTTATTGTAGGTACAAGTGTACGAGAAAATATTTCAATGCAGATCTTGAAAAAAAAATTAATTCGTTTTTTTATTTATTAATGTTTTAGATGACTTTTTTTGTAATAGGTATTAATACTTTGTCTTCGCCATATAAATATTATTAAAAGCTTGGAAAAACATATTTGTCCACTAGTTTAAAACTTAATTACCTAATTTATGTCTTAATCATTAATGTCAAGGAAGTATTTTTTCCATCAATAATAATTAGCCCCCTCCCCCTCAAACATACTAAGTGATCACAGGTCACTAGTATAAATACTGAATATAAAGTAACTTGTTTAAAATATACTTAGAGGGCTAACAAAAATAAGAATAATTTGGAAAAAACGTTGGTTTTAAAAGTTGTTATCTACTTTATTTCTTATCGATTAGATTCCTATTTAGGTAACTAATCCGTTAAAAGAACATTACAGGAAAATTATAATTGCTAAAATATCCTGAGATAATACTTGTTATATATTAGAGTAAATAATAAGTGCATAAATAATTTAAATAAAAATTACCTAAACTTAATGTAAATACTACATTTTATCAAAACTTCTATTTTCACCATTGATACATTTTCAGCTAATATAAGTAAAAAAAAATATTTACATATTATAATAAGTCAATTGACACCTTTAAAAGAATACAAAGCAAATGTATAGAGATTCATTAAATAAATAATAGGTTATAAAAATTAGTAACTATAAATAATCTAAAATTATAATTTGTATGTTTGATAAATACTAATTTTTAAGTCGTTAATTTACTTATTATGTACTGATTTTAGATTGTATAAGTTACATTGTGAAAATTAACAAGGCCAAAACTAGTAGATTTGATTAAGTATTTAATACTTTTGGCATTTGTGCATTATTATTTGAATTATTAACATTAATGATTGTCATAGCTTTTTAATACAGAATTTTTATACACAAAATGCAATTGCTATGAATCATTTTTGTCACCAATTTTTGACACTTATTTAGAATCTGTTTAAAATATTTATTGTGATCAATAAATGTTGATATATATTTTGTCTATTTACCATCTACTACATAAGTACTTGAACATGTCAATTACATTTATTAATTTAATATGTTATTGTAAAGAGTTAACTCTATATACTACTTATGATAATCACAATATTTAATAAAAATTTCGGATTTTTAGAGTATCTTAATCATAAGCAGAGCTATAATTTAATGTACTAAAAAACAACAAAATTGATCTATGCCATTGAATAAAATTAGTTCAAAATGTATGTTTAAGGCATGGAAGCTGGAAGGTAATAATACAAAAAATAATAAACGCAGTGGTATAGTATGGAAAACATTTTTCAACAAATAAGGTATACATTATAAAAAATAAATTAAGAAGCTTTATACAAAAATATGTTTTGAAAGAATTTATAAATTTATAATATTTTATGAATACCAATGGTCTTGTACTGTAGTATTGGTAAAAATGAAATCCATAATTTATCTTTTTACAAAATAAGCCTTAGAAAGTATAAACATTGAAAAAAAAGTTACACACATTATGGGGAAAATACAATATTGTTCATTTTTTTTATTAGATTTTAGTTGAAGGGCTATTACAGAATATTATTCATCATCATTCATTAAATGATAATTTATTCATGAAAAGTGTCTAAAACCAGATATTTTTTGTATACAATATTATATAAAAATAAAAATATTAACTACTAGTTTTGGGTGTTGTCTATCATCATGTTTCTTTTAAAATAAATCATAAAACAAAAAAATCACAAAATACTTTTTAAGAGCAGTAAGCACATGCAAATTTAAATAATTTACACTGTTATCACTGGATGATTTACCTCATTATGTATTTTTGTTGTTATTTATTATGTTTATTATATTACCATTGCATTTACTTATTGGATAAAATAAACACAGATTGAAAACAGAAATGGACATAGACACAGAATTAAAATAACAAAATACAATCATTTTGAACAAATTTAATATTGAATGTAATTATAATAAAAATAAAGACAATTTTATCAAATATTTTAATACACAATATAAATAATAAAATATGTATCAGTCTCGTTAAGTATTTGAAGAAATGTGTAATAAATACTATGTGAACGTCTTGCTAAATATTTGAATATATTTTTAATACATTTCATATTTTAAAATACAAAATATAAATATAATTTAAATCAATACACTGTTTTTTAAGAGAAATTGCAAAATATGAAAAACATTTGTAGAACCCTAACTTATTCAGTTAAAACAAAAATAAAATTTAAGAAAATAATTATTTGGTATTATTGATAGTATAATACAATAATATGGTCTTTATTCTTCTACAAACATAATTATTAATATTGGTTCTTTTTTAAATTTTAGTTACAAATATCAATATGATTATGAGTAATTTATTAATAGAAAATAATAAAATCATATTATTTTAAACGTACTATCAATTTGGGAGAATTTCTCAATCTGTCAACATTAATTATTAAAATGTGCACCTACAACCTTCAAAAAAAATATTCATATGTTGTTTGCTGCTTATTAGTTAAGATGATGCTTAAGTTGCATGTGTTGTCTTTGTCTTCCAAATGTATAACATAGCAAATTTCATGTTCACAATCTGGATGGGCATTATTAATTTATCGTGCTCTTGACCAGAGGTTCTCAAATTGCGGTTTGAGAACCGCTGCTCTAGACTATAGACATCACATTTATAATATACAATTATCACATTTTCTTATTTAAGTAAATTAACACAAAATATACAATGTAGAATTTTCAATTAGGTATAATCTTAATTATAATTTTATAATAACTAACAATAAAATCACCAAGTAAAGCGATCCAATCGACCCGTGTTGTCCATTGTTGAAACAAAAGGACTATACAAAAATATCCGCATTATAACAAAATTAAAAACTTGGTATGCTATAAACTCAATAAACGCTGCTTTAAAAGTATGACCGTTTATCAATTGTTTATTACTGTGTAGTCTATACATAAGATAAGGTACAACAAAATAACGAGGCTCTAACAGGAATTGAGCACAAAGAATAAGAGGTGTTACTATCCAATATGCCAATCTATAAGCAATCGAAGATTGCATCAGTGTTCTATCTACTAACCATAGACCGTATGCATACAACGGTACTGGTAAATATCTCAAAAAGACTGGTTTACCAGGACTGAACAACAGTCGCCAAACATAAAATATATAATGCCTGTTGTCAGCTAACAAGTACGGATGGGCAATAGTGTTAAAATGCACCAACCCAGATATTATAATTAATATAGTGAAAACTAGAACTTTGGACGTGTTATTGTGAATTTCACGAAAGGCTTTAGCTAAATTGAAATATTTGCTAATAGAATTGGAAGTTTGTCTTCCAAAATAGGCCTGAGATAACAACCAAGGTAATGAAAATGATAGTACAAATAACACAAAGTAGCACAACTGCATTGGATGAAAACGAGGAATGTGTGCTCTTCGATCACCAACAACTATATCACCATTATTTAACAAAACCACAAACAAAAAAAAAGATAAAATAACTACGATATTTGGGCTGGTGACACGTATACATTTCTGAAAAAATTCTATTAACTTCTTGGACTTATTCTTTTTTTTAATTGAACAGCAATGGTAGAATTCTATAATTGTAGCCTGAAAAAAAAAATCGCATTTAAAAATGATATTTGTAATTAATTGCATTACTGTACTACTTACTTGGATGTACGAAAATATAGAAACAATATTTTTTATAGCAGGAAAACATTGTTCGGCACAGTGACACACGTCTATAATGGATGCAAACACTAACCATGCAATATTTGTCTGACGACACAGAACAGAAAATCCACCAAATATAATTTTGACCAAGAAATTAGTCTCATTACTTAAATGGCTGGAGTACCATAAGAAAACAGAAGCTGTAGCCCATGCATCCGTATAATAAAGCATTGAATATGGAGCATAAATAACAGGGAATGTTGCTACACTTAATGCTAAAAACACAAAAGACCATTTGGCAATCTTTGTTTTCTTATTTTCATTCTGTAACAAAAATTAGAATATTAGTAATATGCTATTTGTCCTCATGTTTCAGATTCAGACTTAAGTCTATTATGTATTACAATAAGTGATGAACATTAATAAAACATTCTCTGACATCTTTCATACTTTGAGAATTGAAAATTAAAATTGGATAAATATTAAATTAAAAAAATGAATCAAAGCTAATAGCAGTATTTATATTATTACTGTATTTCAGCAATTAAAATTTAAACACTAACCAGAAAAAGAAGTAGTTGACAACGGTAAAATGCATAGTATAAGCATGCTGGAGCTCCCACCGCATTAACAGCCCGCAATGCAACCAAAGAACATGGATCACTGACATGAAGGACATCATTATCTAATAGACCAAGTAATGACAATATTGTGTCATAAATCTTCATAAAAGGTACTAACACAGTACTTGACAACAGATAAAGTCCAGGTAGTGTAGTTATTTTTGGATCCCACTAAAAATAAAAACATCAATGTTTATTTAATTATATTTTATAAATAATTAAACCAATGAAATAATGCACACACTATTAGTATAATACTAATCAATAGATCGTTTTGGAATTTATGTATAATAATGAACAGTTATACCAAATTCATACATGAAAATTAAAAAATAAAACACGAACGAATAAAAAAAATAATAAAACATAAACACACTCATATATATATAAATACATATAGATGTGAAACATGTAGGTAGAAGTGTATGGAACTATGGAATATGAAAAAAATTTGAGGTACAGAAATATAACAAGGGAGACTATAATGGTGTTTTATAAGGTATGTGATCAGTGCCAAAAAAATGTAACACAATAAAAAAAAATTCAGTACAGTAGGAGTCGTGTGTACCCAATCATGAGTAAGTTATGGAAATGGATGTGTAAAATTTGAATTCAATGATAAATCATTGGATTCTGAGGGCAGGTGGTCTAACTTTTTGTTAATCAAAGTTACCAAGCAATTATTTTATAAAAGTATAAAAATTTTAAATTTTTTACTATAAAAAATATGTAGTGAGAATTTTAAATGTTGACCTACCTAAAACTATTTAGATCCTATTTGCTATCAAAAACATCTACCAAAGTTGAAAGAGCATTTTTTATTCTAGAGAAAGTGTCTTACATTTTTATTTATTTATTCTAAAAGAAGATATTCAATTGAATAAAAACAATTTGTACACGACTAAAAGTACAAAAATACAATAACCAAATTAAGAAATGTAATTAAAAACATTAAGATTGAACTTATATAAAATTAATTACAAGTAGACTACTTTTATAGTAAATCTAATCTAACAAGTAGGTAATATTGCCATAGACCTACAAAGGGTATATTTATAGGTCTATTGTAATCGCATGTCTAGACAATATATTATGTGATTTAGGGACAGTTGTACCATCTACGGTTATACTTCGATCACGCTTAATCAGCTGGTAAAAGATATTATAACCGACCAAATTCGGCAAATTAAACTTCGGTTAACTTTAATCAGAGATGGTACAACTGGTCTTTAAGTTGACAAATATAACATGAAAATGATCTATGTGTTTTAATGTTAATAAAATAATAAATTGTTGCTAGGTATATCATAGGTAATTCCAATAAATGCACTACCAGTATCAATGATGATATAACTGTAAGTGGGTTATTTAACAGGCAGTTTTTCAAACTTTAGTCATACTGAAAATATAGTGAAGAACCTAGGAGGCTAGATACATAACATTATTATTATTAAACCCACATAAACTTAACTTTAAATTTATTAGCTATGTCAATGTTCTTTACTACTATTCTCATTTATTTATTTTGCATAAACTAGCACTAAATTAGTGTCTTTTAAAAATATAGTCCAATGCTACATAATTATAGTCCTACACAAAACACAAACAGAGTCATTACCTGCTAAAAGATACAATCTAATGATTGTACCTAAAAGCATAAGAAAAAAAATCTACCAACTTTATGAAACTCTCCTTGACAATAGTGTCGTGCCTGTGGCACATGAAATTCTTCATCTATATAATACTCGTTGGTGCCGAACAATGGTTGCACAACATATCGTAACAAATACCAGGTGACGATAGACAGAACAACGGCGGGTAAGATCGGAACATTCAATCCACAGACCGTTTCAGAATACTGAGCAAGTGGTTTCTGTCTACCATTACGAGCCACCTTTGGCGCCATCAGATTTATGCTAGGATCCTACAAACTGTATAAACAATCGTCGATCGCAATTCCGTCGACATTATCGAAAGCCCACTAACGTAGGTAACAATAGTTAATCGCTTCCTTATGAGTGAGTGCTAGATATTATAAAAATATTATCATATAAAAATTGAATATTATGAAATATGAATTATTTTATAACGAAAATGACGTAAACATATTAAGATTTCAGATTTTTGAATGTCGGACGTGTCGCGGCGTTAACGTGACAACGAATGATAAGCAACGTATCATGGTTGATAACGTACTGATAGTACTTAGATCAGTCGCAACTTTAATGTTCCAGCCGTCGTGTTGGTTTTGCCGCCGTTCATGCTACCGTCACCGCAGAATAGAAATAATTCTAATTAGTAAACATAGACATAAATTATCATCATTCTTGTATTTTCATTTATGGTTTATATTATATCTATAGAGGTGGATTAAAATCCACTTTGAAGCCCTTAACATGACTAAAATACTTAGATTTTATATTAATTTAACATTATTTTTTTTTATATGACTATTAAATTACTATATTATAGTGAGTTATGGGTACTCGTGTAGTATGCACCAACTACCAAGAGTTTACAGGTGTCCATAGCTTTTTAGTATAGATGAATAACAATTTTTTTAACTAAAATTAACGTATTTTACTCGTATTGTTGATGATCATTATTGTCAAGTACTTTAATACCTACGTTCTATTATATTGTTAGCTGTCTTTACGTCATCCCAAAAAACATCAAAAATATTGTAGGTTGTATTTTAATGGACCACAACTAAATAGAGAGGTCGAGAGGGGTAGTTTTGTATGAGTTAAACTTAGTTTTTAAGTTTTCATGTATAAATAATAAATTTAATAGGAAAAAAATGACAAAGAAGGAGGGGGGGGGGTAAACACTCAACTACCACCCACTATGCTCCAGGTTTTAATAATGATGGAATGCTTCAAGTTTATACGTTTCAATACTTATTAGAAATTAAGTGTAAATTATCAAAGCTTAGGAATTGAAATTAAAATTATATGTATTTTAACTTACAGCCATAAAAAAAAATGCATCTTTGTATTTTTGACATTTTTACCAGAGACTATGAAATGTTGGACTACATTTTCAAGCATTTGAACTAACAAACAAAAACTTGTTCAATATAAATTGTAAAAGATTGGTACCTATTAAAAAGTTGAAAATATACAATGCAGGTTAAGTAGTACAGTATGCATATATATAAACCGAGACCCACTTTTAACAAAGAAACTTTTTTAAAAATGTTTAGTATTTTTGAAAGTTTTTTTAAAATGTAAATTTTGGGCATTTACAAAATTAGATTTATGAAAAAAATTATATTTTAGCTTTTTTTTATACGGACATTTTTTAATTTCCGATTCCAAAGCACAATTTTTTTAAGTACTCATTACTTCAATATTAGAATCAAATTTTGGATCAGTAATTTATGAATTACTCAAATGCTTAAAATAATAATCTTTGAAAGGTTTAAATATGAAATTAATAATGTTTGTTGTAAAAAAGTTAAAAAATGATACTAAAAATTGTAAATTAGAGATCTTATAATATAAAATAATAGAAAAAGATTAATAGTATTTTGAAAAATATGAATAGAAACTTTAATAAGTAAATGCCATTAGGAACAAATAAGAAGTTAATTTAACATGATAACAATATAAACACTTTCATCTTCTTATAACTAAGCTAACTATATACATGGCGAAAATTAAATAATCTTTTGAAGACAAATAACTTAATTGTTTCTGATCTGAGATACATCTGTCATCTGTTGGAATTAATATAATATTATTCTTCAGCTGATAATTTAATTGTTATTTTGTATCAAATGTAGACAACATTTCATGTATTTTGTCATTCACCTCACAACCATTTTCTATGGCATATGTTAAACAATCTATGTGTCCTCCCAATCCTGCGAAGAAGGCTGTATCTTCATGCCATGGACAATCGTTTTCATGTGCATATATCATGCAGCTTAAACATCCCTTTATTGCAGTGAAGCAGGTAACTAGGTCGTTCCATGGACATCCATGTTCATGGGAGTATATCAAGCATTCAAGATGACCATTCAATGCAACACAATAGCTTACGTGTTCGTTCCATGGACACCCATTTTCATGAAGATATCTCAAACAGTCAATATGACCGTTTTCTGCCGCATAACAACATGTAAATTCGTCCCACATTACATCCTTGGTATGTAGGTATTTTAAACAGTCTAAATAACCTTTTTTTGCAGAAATGTTCATTGCGTCTTTGGTAACAGGACATCCATTTTCAACCGCATATTTCAAACAATCCAATTGGCCGTTACATGCAGCGCTCACACATGTTGTTTCATTCCATAAAAATCCTAAACGATGAGCAAATGATAAACAATCATAATGGCCATTGAATGCTGCATCCGCACACAATTCAGTATTTGATGGATTTATATGGTTTTCTACCATAACATTCTTTAGTTCTATACAACAATTTTTCACATCAACTTTAACGATGTTCCTGGGAACAGTGTTATACCATTCTTTTGCATCGTCATTGCAAGCCATAAAGGCCAGCTTGATTAGATCAAACATTGTATATTTTGTATAAACCAACAATGCCTAAGTTTAGCAAGTTTTCTCTTCTCAAAATACTATTAAGTTCTTGAGTTTACCTAAAATAAAAGTAACCAATAAATATCAACTAATTTGTAAAAGTTATTAACAAAGTATGATTAAAGTGTACCTTAATCTCACAAATGCAATTTTTCTTTATGAAATTAATTGTTCACAATAAATGCATAATCTGTAAACAAATGCATAACACATATTAATAATAACACAATTATATATAATTATTTTATAAGCACTTATGATAGATATATATGTGCTAAACAATTTCAAAAATATTTTTCTCAATCTCAATGATGTACATTACATATGGGTATATTGACGTATAAACAAATTCATATTTTAGTGGAAGGCACTAAGAAACAACTATTATTAGCCTTAGCAACATACTTGATTTATTATTTACATTTCATTGTGGTTGGAATTAAAGTATATATGTTATAGGCAAAGCAGACTATCGAGCAATGTATCCATTATGGCATCCACTAAATTTCAAATGGCAATGTAAGGAAATTATAAATTATAAGCCTATTAGTCTTATTTAATTCAATTTAATTAGAAAATCAGTGATACATTTAAATAATATTCAATTTAGCACATATCTATTTTTGATTTTAACACATAAAATAAAGCTTTTATTATAACATTTAATAATTATATTGTGGCTCGGCATAGCGCATTGGCTGTTACCAGTCGCGGAATGTGACTGGGAGTAAGTAATGGCCACAGCTACTAGCTCCCGGATGGGTGACCACCCTGGTTAATAATAGTTAAAAACCCTACCACACATACACGTGTTTGCTACCTACCGTAATACCTGTAACAATTGTAAAAACAACCTACCATACCAACCTTACCCCTACAACTGGTAATGCAGACCTTAGTCACCAGGCTTAATATCAATAGAAAAAAAAAATTATATTATTGGAATCATGTTTTATCTTATAAGCATTTTTTATTCATATTACAACCTTCATAACTCTGGGTTGTGAATTTATAGAAAAATTTATTATTTTAAGCTTACTATCTATATTACAATTTTGTTGAAATTTGTGATTTATAAGGTTTTAGGTGATTTTTTTATTTTTCATTACTTTTTTCAATATTTTAAAATAATTTCCACCAATTAAAACTTTGTGAATTATTTTTTAATTTTTATCTCGTGAATATTATACACATTTTTTACACTAGTTTATACAGCGGAGTATACTTTCTTTGACCTATGTATAACCTGCTAAGGAAAAATAGTATTTTAATGAGTTACCCAAAAACATTAGGCAAACTATGCATTTATTGTATTAACATACACACTTTTTACCAATATACATTTACATGTAAGTTTTGTTAAATGATGAAAATGAGGACTTCTGCCTAAATTAGTTATACATTATAATATGGAATAATGAATATAAATTATAAAATTATTAGATGGATGAATTAGATATGTTGTGGTTCAATACTTTTTAATAATTTAATTTTAAAATGCTGTAAATCTAACAAAGAGTCATGTGGCATATATTCATATTTAATACGAATAGCTAACAATTTATTAGTATTTATTTGACATCGGTTCAATAAAGTCTGCAGTGCCGTAGCCAGGGAGTAATTCCCACTCACCCCCAAATTTTTTTTTCTGAACAATAGTATCTTAAAGTAACAGGTGATAAGTATTTTAGTCCTATAAAAACAAGAGAAAAAAATAATGCCCCAAAAATATTTCTAGATTTACCACTAATCAATTATTACAAAGAGTTTACTATGTCTCAAAAGAAAACAAACACTTTTCAGGTGGTCAACTGCTAGAATTCTGACTTTATCATTGTTTTCAGCATGCTTAACTACCTATGTTAAAAAAAGGGGGGCGCCCTGTAAAACACATAAATTCTATTTCAGCTTATAGAATTAACTACAATTGACGAAAATTTCCAGTAGAGATTGAATTCTACAAACATACCACTATTTTAGAATGAACATTTGTTGGAATCAAAAATATTAGATTTAATCATCATTAAGAACATAGATCTTATGATTTACCTATGATTTTTTACTAAAAAAAATACTTTTTACAATCTTTAGTAGATTACTTAAATTCAAATTTTTATAATCAAATGTCTGTATAAACAAAATATTTATCCAGGTTTAATTAATATAATATAAAATATAGGGTATAAGGGCTTAATGTGTTAACACAAGAAAAGGACATTGCGGAAATAACATTTCACAAGCATTGCAATCAAAATTTCAAACTACATACTGAAAAAACATAAATGTTGACAAATATTATGCTTTAATCGTTCACATTAAAATATTTTGAAAACATATGGCAAGTTAAATAATAGCACACAGTTATTTAATTCTTATCTTAGTATTGAGCTCAATTTATCGTCTTGTTATTACTTAACACAACCACATGTATTGTCTTCACCTTATACATAAACTCATTTACAAAATATCAAACTTGGGGCCAGCAGAACCAATTTAGTGCTTTTAGCTTATAAATAAATGTAAACTTATTATTATATCAACAAACTCATAGGTAAGATTATTATCTAAGACATATCGTAGGGGTTTATTGATTTATTCTTTTTGAAGCAAGTAATGATAATTTTAAAATTGTAATATTTTTTTATTATTATAATTAAAAATCTACAAGATGCCATGGATTAACAATTTAATTTTGAACATAAAATTGGTTCTAATGTACACAAATTTGCCATGTTGAACGTTTGTAAAACACAGTAAACATACAGGTGTGGTGTACTGTCCTAATACAAAGGTTAATTACATATATTAATATACTCATTCTGTATGTAAAATAATCATCATTGCTTGTTTATTACAATTTTGGTGTGATAATTATGGTAATTCGAAGAAAAAAAAAAAAACTAACCTCGACGTAGAGTCGAGGTGAATTAATTACGTGTAATTTTATTTCAAATAAAAATTAATACTATATAATAATTTTGGATTGATCGTCCATAATATTTACCTCTTAAGCGATTATTTAACGATTGTCCAACGCAATGTGTTCAGTATACATATTAAATTACAAACATTACGCATTCAACTATTGCTATGTATGTTGGTACAACAATTATATTATAATATTAAAAATCGATTGTATAGCTGTGTATAAATCTACGTAAGTTCGTAAGTGGTAAACGACAAATGGTGATAAACTGATAAACTAAAGCGATCTGTTTATCTTGTCTTTTTGACATTTCGTCGTTTCGTCGATTTGTCGTGCAACTATCATATTCGTTTGATGGTTTGGTGCGTTTACCTTCATTTGCTGATAACGAATATAGTTATATCTATAGGGTCTACACCGTTGCGGCGTCGTTAAAACTGCGCGGCGCGCGGTTCAAATGTGCTTGTGTTTTGAAAAACAAAGATTCGAATCGAACTGCCGATCGCGTATTGGGACAAGTCACGATATAACGAACTCGATCGGACCGATACATACGCTCAAGTGGGCCACCAGACGTCGACGCCGCATAGTGTGTTCTCTCGTTGTAGTGCGCGTCGGTAATGTCATTTGTCAGTTAAAAAATGTGCCGCTAACGAACGAACGAATATTATCTCACGAATCCCGCTCTTCATTAATCTGTGTCGATGTCAATTTTTTAAAGAAACATAATGATTAATTTAATGTCGAACGAACAACGGCAAAACCTATGAATTTGCGCTACCAATATGACACATGATAAAACTCAATATGTTATGCATTATGTGTATCCATTAGTTTTATCATTGTAGAATACAGCGCCACATACGTATTAAATCAAGTAGGTATTTAATTATAACACATTTTACCGTATCTAATAACAATTGAATACGATATAGTTTAGGGACATGTTAACATATATTTAAAATTCTGACACGAACAAGTACTGCAGTTTTTGATTTCAGAATAATGTATTCACGCGAACTATTTTGAAGAAAATTGATAAGTATAGTTTTCTAAAATATAAAAATACACACTCTTAATATTAAAACCATTCATTTTGAACAATTATCGTAAAATATATTTCAAGATTTGAGATATCTAACTTGTTGTGTATTTAACGAGCTCCGAAACATCTATGAGACGTTAAATCTTCTAATGCACCGATATCATTCTTATAGATTTCTGATATGTATTTAAACCTAAGTCTGTGATGTATATGTATGTTTAGAATTGGCCTATACTAAAAACTTTTTTGGAACTATACTTGATTGAAATGAGACATTGATGAAAACTAACGTCTAAGAGACGCTTAGTAGGTACCTAGATACTATTAACACATATCAATTATATTTGTTTTATGTACAATTTCAAAGGTCTAATAGTTTTAATATGGTATTATTATTATTAGGGCAGAGGACTTAGGACTTGTAGCATTTGCTTTTTTGTTTTGCACGATCACAAAAATAGCAGAGTAAGAAACAAATACGTTTCATGCTGAAATAAAGCTAGTTTTGAAATTTTATTTTGCATATAAATGCATATTTCATGAGAAATGTACAGAATGGTGCTTGGTATAAATGTTTAGACCCAGGCCAATAAAATTTTTATTTTTTCATAATTTATATTATACATTTTTAATATTGTTTATTTAACATCACAACATTTTTGTATAAATATTACAAATGTACCTATTATACATAAAAAATACATCAACGTTAATACCATGTTACCTACTCACTATAAGAAATGCTAGTGGTTAGGTTTTATTTAATAGTAACTATAAAATAAAAATGCAAGTATACTTATTAGTTAGGATGGGCGCACACCAAAGCTATGGGCGCAGGTTCCAGTGCGGCCTTGCAGTGCTCTGTATGCAGTTTTCATGGCAGTTTTTTTATCTTTGCATTGGTGGGTGCTCTAAAGGTACCAAAGTTTATAAAGCATGATTTTATAAAATATAGAATATTATACTATAACTTGCTTGTTTACATGTAAGTATTTAATCACTAACACGATTTCAAATAAAACAGTGGCTTTTACTTTTAAAAAGAATACAATTATTTGACGTACTATCAAATTGTATGAAACGAATTAATAACAATCTATAATTTAAGCTCATTAAATAGTTTTAGTATGGTAGTGTTTTGTTAAAATAACATTAATTTACTAATATAGACGGTATGCCTAATAACTTTTCTATTATGCGGTACAATTTTGATTTTTTTATTATATTCTAAAATAACATAGATGACTATTCAAATTCATTGGGACCACTTCTAATTTGGATTCTGAACATTTTTTTAGTACTATTTATCTTCAATTACAGGGTGTAACAGAAATACCTGACTTATGAAATCAGTTTCTTTTTCCATACATAATTTATTGACTATTACACTTTATGTATAATACAACATTTTTTATTTTAATTTTTTTAATTCTGTAAATAAAAATAAAAAACACTTAAAATCTGATTATAATTTTTTTGAAAAATTAAAATTAACTTATTTGTTAATCTGATTTTTAGAAATCTTGATTGTTTTAAAAATATTTATCTATGTGGTTAATTTTTAATAATTTTTTTAAAGTCAAAATTTATTGAAGAACTTATTAATTTGAAAAGTTATAACTTTTTCCAGTAATATTTAGATTTTACAAGTATCTATTTAAAAAGAAGTTTTTACTTTTTGAATTTAAAATGGTTTTTATGATTAGATCAACTTAACAAAAATAATGATATTTCAAAAAAAATTTGACATGTGTCTAATAACCAGATTTATAAATTGGCTATTTTTAATTTTAATTATGTTATACTCATGTGTCTGTAAATTATATAACAAAAGAAAACTGAAAATATTTATTAGTACAAATAAACATGAAAAATTGATGCTTATTAAATTTATGAACATTTTATGAATATTAAATAATTAAATAATATAAAATTTATACTTATGGCAGGAAATTCCTTAATAGAATATTTTTTTTGAAAAAAATTGTTAATTTTCAAATTAATTAATTCCCAAAAAATATTTATTTAAAAAAAAATTGTTTATATAAACATTTTTAGTATAAAAATTTGTATAAAAATTATATTAACAAATTGGCTTTTTTGAACTTTCCAGAATTTCAAAAAATAAAACTTTTACTGTTTATACTTGCAGCAAAATTGTCTTTTTCATATTGTGAAAAAAATAAATGTCTGAATATCATTAGAACAAAAGTTATTTCATTTGTCAGGTCTATCTGATCCATGAGCGCCAATTGGGGGAGGGGGGGCAAGACAGGGCACTTGCCCTCCCCCTAGAAAAAAATATTATGAACTTGTAGCTCAATAAATATTACCACAATATTACCTTATTACCGAAATTTTTTATTTTGACCCCCCCTAAAATGTTACCTATGGGCGCCCATGATCTGATACACTTTGTTTATTGATTAATAATATATTTGATTTATTCATACATATTATTGTTAACATTAATTTATGATATTATATAAATGATGATTACCTGTAGGAGCAATACAATGCTTATTGATGTTTAGATGCATAATTGCAGTTCGTATTAAGGAGGTTCTACTGTAATATATATAATTAATATGTTAATCTTATGATTATTTGATAATTAATAAATTCATCATATAATTATTTGATTATTAATGTTTTATGTATTTTAAACAAATAATTTGTACAATTGTTTTTAGATTATTTTTACTAGTAATTTATGTACTACATTTAGTGGTTTTAGAAGTTGGAGGTTATGACATTGTCTATTAAGGGACACTTTGTCATCTATTAAGTGTTGTCATCATCTGATGATAAAATTCTCCAAGTCAAGTATTTTCTTCTCTTACTCTGAACTTCACAGTTCAACTTTTTTGCCTCGAAAGCTTGATCCTTCATTGAATTCTTTTAATATTGTTCTTGCTACATTTTAATTTTTCTAAAAATCATAATTTGGAGGGTGGTACACTCATAATTCTAAGTATACTTACCATAGTCATATGAAAATTCACACTAATATCAAACCTAATTGCGTGTGTGGACAAACCCATTTAATTAGTTTAGATTATAATCCTTTCTTTAATGATCACACACAATATAATGATGATAATTTATCATAACTCTAATGGATTAACAAACTTAGATATAAAATGGAAATCATTGGCCCTCTTCAAATTATTTCAACACTAATTTGACTAAAAAATTCTTTTTGAATATAATGATATAATTTCTATCTAAATAATAGTTTGGATCAATTAAAATTTGTTCTATACAAATTTATATAAAAATAAATTGCAAAACATATGCTTACTCTTAAGTTCATGAATGTCATTGCTATTTCTAGATGATGGTTTATTCATGCATGTGTATGTCAAATGTTTTTAATTAATTAGTTGTCTTACATCATATTTTAGAGTCAGTTATTGTTTTTCATGCGTTATCGTCACTTCAGATCCTTGATTATTGAATTGCCTATATAAGATAGCATTTTAAATTTTTTAATACTAAACATTACAACCTTGCATACCAGATGATTAAGTGTTTCTACACTCATTATTTCAAAAAGTTTTAATTTTTTTGAAAGTATTTTTTTTATTTGAATGTACGTTAATTAAAAACATTCAAAACAATTTTTTTCAAAAATGTTAGGGTTTTAAAATTTCATGAAATTTATTTCCTTGAAATATTTCATTTCAATGAAAAATAAAAAATAAAAATATTGATTGAAATAATTGAAAATAATGGGGCTTAGATTTTGATATTTATTTTTAGACCTATTTTTAAATACACCCGGAGAATTTAACAAAATAAGAAACAAGTAATAGCCCATCCATATAAGAAATTAATGTTGGGAAATGAACATCTATATTTATTTAATAATCGTATATTCGTGCATTGTACCACGTAAACGCGATATTCTCCCCAGTCCCTAATACTTGCTGTGTTAATTTGATTTTGACTAGTAGATGAGAACAATGGCGTATCTGGACCATATTCTGATATAGATTTGGAGCTTCTTTTAGATGTGCCTTTTAAAATCTAACAATTAAAAATTGAAACATTTTAAAATAATAGTTAATTTTTTACTTATAAAAACAATTAAACAATATCAATATACACAACATTTTATTTACCTATAAAATAATAAATTTATGGTTACCTGTAAATTATGTTTAATGAACACTAGTTTAGCAGCTCTTTCATTTACAAGTTTATTCCTTTTTAAACTATGAACATCTTTATATGTACTAAAAGTGTGTTCTACAGCAGCGGAAGTTGCAGGTAAAGATAGAATTTCTAGAGCTATTTTACCAAGTTCTGAATCATTACAAAATGCTGTCCACCAATCTAATGCATCTGTTTCTTCTGTAGCAACCCAAAGATATTCTTTAGTTTTTGAAAATGTTCCGGTTTTGTTTTTAAAGTTGGAAAAATCAAAAATTAATTTTCTTGCATCAATTTCTATATTATCCATGTGTTTGGATAACTGATAAATACATTCTACTGCTTTATTGTAACCATCTGAGTTAAAATATTTACCAAAGTATTTTGGGTCAAGTTTATTTGCAGTTTCATGGATTTTAGATTGACAAAATTCTTTTCTTAGATTAAGAGCTTCCATAATATTATGTTTTTCTTCAATATTTAAAATGTTATTATTTTTTAATGTATCTTCAAATGATGTTTTTAATTCTATAAATATTTCAGGTACAATACTTAATTGTGGTGTATCACTTTCAATTTTAGTAATCCATTTTGCTACTGGATTCATAAGACAATAGAAATATTCAACTTTTTTCCAAAAATTTAAACTGCTTATAGTTTTTTTTATATTTGGCATTAGGTCTTTTTCAACAATTTCATCAACATTCATTGAACAGATTATTTGTTTATTAACTAACAGTGATTTAAAAAAACCACTACTGATCCCCATCTAGTAACAACTGGTAACGTAAGTGCCATAGAAGTGGAACTATTTGCATTTCTTTTATCCTGAAATACCACACTAGTTATGTGCCCTTTTTTTCTATTATAGACTATATCTTTTCCATCATTAATTAACTCTTTTAATGAATTAATTTTAATTATATCATTTATCAGTAAATTTAAACCATGTGCAACACATCCATATGAAGTGATATGAGGATACTTTTCAGCTATACTAGTCCAAGTCTTTTTCATATTTTTAGCATTATCTGTAACAACACCATAAACTTTACGTGGGCCAATTTCTTCAATCACAGAAATAATATGCTCAGCCACATTTTCTCCAGTATGACGATCAACTCCAGTAGCTAATGACTTATAAAAAATTGGTTTAGGAGTTGTAATTACAAAATTGATTATACTTTCATTCCGGATGTTAGTCCAGCCATCACACATAATACCAAGAGCATTAGAATCAGCGATACAAATTATGGTATGATCTTTAACTTTAGAGAATTCATCATCTAGAAGTTTCTTTGAAATTGAATGATTAGTAGGTGGTCTATATGCTGGGCTAAGTGCTTAAAAAAATTCTATCCAGTAAGAGTTATCCACTAAACTCAATGGAGCAGCTGTAGCATAAACTGTACGAGCCAAAAGAACATCAATATATTTTTTTCTTTGAGATTCATTTTATCACAATATTTAAGAAATTACTGCTGTTATTAAAATTACCACAAGATACATTTGTAAATGTATTAGAACTAGATATAAAACTTTGGTTTTGGTTAAAACTAAATGATGTAGTTGGTGTTGAATTATATATAATCCTATCAAGATCCTTTTTATTCATACTACTTGATGTAGTTATAAAAGAGGCATTTATTGTTGATTCTAGGTTTACTTCTAATGGATCATCAATATTAATATCATTTATATTTTCTTCAACACAATGATTACCTAAAATTAAAATATAATTGAAATTTAACAATTCATATATTTTACTGTTTAATAGATAAGCATAGGTAGATAATAACTTAAACTTTAATAAATAAATAAAGAATATAGGTACACCTTGTGCAAGTGTACAACTAATTCATGATGCAAATGTCAAATACCTATTATTGTTAATTAAAAATAAAAATAAAAAATAAAATTATTCCAAATGTATAAATGAATCATATATTCAAATATAATAATTAAAAAATTATGTAGTTACTTATTTATAGTGAAGATTTATCAAACTTATAACTACCCAAAAGATAATTTTGATATAAGTAGTACTTATAAATGTACTTTTTTAATTTAAACTATTGCCTAGTGGAAAATTCTGATGTTATAATATAAAAGTTCTTACAAAATATCTAGTTAAAATATAAATGCATTCATAAATAAATGATGGAGAGTTCTTAATTTTTCAGGAATTTTCTTTATTTAAAAGTGTGAGAGGAAAGTGTTTAAGTACCTATCTCAAATCATATTTCTTGTTATAACATAATCTAACTTGAAGAGATTTTTAATCAAATGAAAAAACTGACTACTTAGTTATAACTTTGGGTGTTATGACTTTATGAGTTAATGAATATAGTCTATGAGTTAGATATTTATTTTTATATAGATTATTAAACTTATAAATTTACTTACTTATAGACGTAGTAGACTTTTCAAGATATTTTTGATGGTGTCTAAGATTTTTTTGAACGACTTACTTCCTTCTTTTATATGTTCATCACGAAAACATTTATGAATATCGTGCATTTTTTTACCCATATTAATTTATTAAAAATATTAAATTAAAAACGAAGTAATGTCATAACAGGCAACAATCGTTATAAATACAATTAATACAGAAGAACTAGAATACTGAATAAGAAAAATAACAATACTGCATTGCCGCTTTACCTCCAAAAAACACAACGAATAAAAATAATAATCCAACTGATAAGTGATGAAACTGATAACCGATGTACCGCATTATATTAAGCAGTTAACAAACTAAATTTACACAGACTTCAGTCATATCTATACTCTAGAAGTCTGTAAATTTATAACCATTAACATAAACCATAATCATAATATTTCGCTAACCATGGTTAATATAAATTATAAGTGATAAGTTATTCACTATCAATATTTTCTGTGTATAATCAATATATTATTTTATTTATAATCATCTATAATCAAACACGTTATAAAGAAAAAAAATATTTTTCAATATTTCAAGAGTAAAATTTTCAATTTTTCAATATTTCAAGAGTAAAATTTTCAATTTTGAAATATTTCAAGTGAAATATTTCAAATTCAGAACCCTACATGTATGAGAATTACACTATAATATATAAAAAAAAAGTTGGAATTGTGGGTACTGTTCTGCTGTAAAGAAGTTGTCAAGTTGTCATTTAATGGATGTGTTATATTTGAATTCAATAATAAATTATTGTATGAAAAATTGAAAAACGATTTTGAGCATCATCCTAGCATACTTGTATAAATAATTTAAAAAATCGAAAATATCTTATTGCTATGAATAGAGTACATTTCCAGTGAAGTTTTTTTTTTTGATAAGGGTAGAAAAACTTGTTGAGAATCATTTTAGTAAAGTTTCCAACTGAAAAATAATTTCCAAATTCTAGGGATTTTTATTAGAATTTTGTTGAATTTTGTCAAAAATTTTTTTGTAACTTATTTGTTGTTTCTAACAGTTCATTTTGTCTGTATAACAAATGCTGGATAAATAAACCTAAATTGTCTGAAAAAAATACATGCATATAAATTGGATTACTTTTGTTATAAATTGTTAGAAAATGTCTTCATATAATTAACTTAGAGGACTATTTATTATTTTTAATGATATAGAACCAATATTATTAACTAGTTGACATTAAAATAATGAATAAAGTCCTATACAGCTATTTTACTAAAATAAAAATGATCTCTTACGAAAAATATACAACCTGCACAGAATAGAAAAATGCTACCAGAGTCCAATTATAGTAGCGAATGTACGACCAGCCATCTTATTTTATACAGTGTCCAGTCCTATGTAGTAGTTAATGATATTTATAGACGTATTGACGCAAAACTAATTTTCGTTGTTATAAAACAACTGGATATTCATACATAAAAAGTGTTATCTGTCATTATTTAAAATCAAAGATCAATAATCACGTCGTTATTTGATAAACGATTTCAAGATTTTAGATACTCATAAATTCTGTTTTCTATATTAATTTAACAAGCAAAGTACTAAATATGATAATTCTTGCTTTACGTATTTGTGTATTTGAACTTAAGATTTTTAATCTGATAAAAATTTAAAAAAACTAAAAAATATTAAATATTAAATCTTTTACCTTTTTTTAACAAAGCACAAAGTTAACCATACTTCAACTATAGATCTTTAAGATCTTCACTCACTAATTTTGTTTTAAATTTTTTTCGATCTTTTAGTTTTTTATTTTGGCCGATAACATACATTTTTATTTTATATTTAGAAATATAATATTTTCGAAATATTTTGATAAATAAAAATTGAATTTCGAACAAGTAGTTAATTAGTTATAACTTATAAGCATTTAAAGTTTTGATGAGTGGAGTAGAGTGGCATAAATATAACCTAGGAAAAATATGTTAATCCACTTCTCATTATTTATAACTTGGTATGTGTCACAATGTGACTTGTGTGTTATAAAAGTCATTACTCATTAGTTGTATATATTATGTTGCATATACTAAGCGCCGTCTTACAAAAATAGTATTTTTTTCCGTATTCTTATATTGTTATTTTGTTCTCAAATAGAGTATACTTTATTTGCGATTTCCAAATATAATGAAATATAATATAGTTTATTATAATGTATTATAGGTTGTCCTGTACATAGTATGTCTTCGCAAGAATTTTTGTCATCGTCTTCAAAAATATCCAGTGCATCGTCTTTGATTAAACACTAGCCACAACCTCACTAATGTCAAAGATTACGTTGAAATGTTAAATAATAGATTCAACAAGGACAATCAAATATTGAGGGACAGCCTCCCATCGTTGGCGAGAGTGAAATTGAGTTAGCGCACGATACGGTATGGTACCTAACAAAAATTTAATTAATTAAATCCTTAAAATAAGTCACAATATAGTTTTTCAGTGACAGATTAAAACCAAACTGGGAAATATGAGGGTTTTTTAATATTAATAATGTTAGAGAAGACACTTAGTTTGTACCAAGTACAGTTTAACGTAGGTATATTGAAGTATGTAATATATATTACTTTACTGACACTAAGAGCAAGCGATAACACGAGACTAGTTCTACAAGCGTATTTGTAGTAGGTCGAAGTATTATTATTAACAATTTTGTTAAGTTATCAAAAATAGTTATGTTTAAATGCCGAGACTCCGATATTCATAATCCTTAAAAATACAATTTTTATACTTTTTGTTTAGATGTCTGATATTGGCTCTTTGTTTAAATAAAAATTTGATTTCAACCACAGTTTTTTTGTAGTTTTCTAACTTTTTTTAACTCAACAACTTGCAACAAAGCTCAGAAAAAAAAATACATTATAATATATACGTATTATAAAATATTATCCTTGTACCATTCTTCAAAACATTTACCAGGGAAATGACCACAACTTTTGCATTGGAATGATGTTTGTTTCCTTATTTTCGTCTTATAGCACTGCTTACAGTGTTTAAAGTATGTTTCTCTTTTAAAATTTAGCGGAGGAGGTATTTTTTCTGAGTAGGTAATTATTATTTTCAGGTGCTGCTTTTTAGCTTTTTTTGTTTTTGAAAAGTTCTGCTGCAGTAGTTTCTATTGGAAGACCAATTAAATTTTTGATGAGTAAATCACGGAATTGCTTAAAGGTAACGTTTGTTGCACCAAACTTTCTGTTAAAAATAAAATATGAATTCCAGGTGAAGCAAATGAAATAGCACCTTTTTATACCATCTAGCAGTTTTTCTGGGACACGAGTAATAGCTTACCATCTGATCTGAACGATCTATACCACTCATAAAATCATTGTAGTCCTTTATCTCTATTGGTTTATTTTTTTCGAGACCATATCTATTTGTTGTAGATATAATTTTTGGGTGATTTTTAGTTTTAATACAGAGCACGTCTCTTTGTCTTTCCACTTTGACACATATACATTTTTATTCCGTCTCCCCATACACATTCGCCATGTTTTAATTTTTTGGCAGTCACTTCCTTGGGATTTCTTTTGCGGTTGCTTCTTAATGAGTGATTTTTTTTCAAGCAATAAATTTGATAATGTGACACTATTGTAAAAATTATCCATGTAAAGGCTATGCCCTTTATTTAAGTACGGTTTCATCAGATGAAAAACAATACTGTCAACTTTTGTTGTAAAACCTTCAAGGTTAGGTTCAATAACTGTTGATGGCGTATTAAAATTAAAATATCGTTAAAAACCAACGAGAGTACATAGATAACTTTTTTATCTAATAGTTTGACAATAATTAAATTCACTCTAATATCAAAATTAACAGCACACTGTTGAAATCAGTAAACGAACATTTTGCCATGTCGTACGTGTAAAAGACGGTGACAACCCATGCGGATGAGACGTTCTCTCTTAATCTATAGTAGTTTTTGATCAATATTTCAGGGAAAATTGTTAAATCATACTAGCAGGCCCGCATAATATGATTCTATTGGTCGGTCGTTATTTATATTCGTCATCAATTGTATTAACTTACATACGCACAGGCATTGACAATGATATTAAATGAAAATAAATTTTTTCAATTTAAAAAAGTGACTGTTAAACCAAAAAGCTAGACAAGACTGAAGATATTAGGTTTGGAGGATTTTAATTTTAAAAACTGATTTTAATTGATTAACAAGTTTTTAGGTTACTATTCAATCGGTTTTTAATAGGTATCTATTTTTTTAGTTGTGATACCGTCATATTGATGAAGAAAAGTATGATTTTTGTTTATTTATATTATTCATCCCCACACAAATATTGTTCGAAATATTTTAAATGACCTCTATTCAAATTTAGGTTTTTTTTATAAATCATAATCTGTTTTCAAAATTAAAATTCGTCAAACCAAATTAATTATGTTTTGTCAGGATTTTTGGTCTAAAAGCCACTTTTTCATTGGCTACAGCCTCCTTAATTAATTGAAAGTGATAATATTTAACATTTCAGATAAGGACCAAAAAGTTCTACGGAAACCTATTAGTTGTCATTTTTTTACAAATATTTAAAGTTCAAAATTTGACAAAATCATAAAAATGTACAAGATATATTTTGTAGTTATCAATTAATATAATTTTACATTTTTCTAGCTATATTGGTTTGAAAAAAGTGTTGATAAAATAGTGACCGAGAGAGTACCAATACTTTTAGATTCTGAGCGAAGCAATGAATGTATTGATTTTACAAATTTGTGTGCTATTATTTTTTTTTTTTGCGTTTCCATGTTTGTTGCAGTAAAAGTACTTCGATTTTCTTTAACAACAACTTTTCTTGTAGGAAATGAATCTAGTTGGTGCATTCGGGAGGTCAAAATTAAAAATTCTCAATAGTTTTCAAAAGCAACAATAAAAACAAACAAATAGATTAAATTTTCGAGTAGTCGGTTAAATTATAGTAACGTATTACGTAATTGATAATTATGCTGTTAGCTGGAGACTACTAGAACCTTTTTTTGCTAGCAACTAATGTTGTTCTAAGCTAAAAAACGGCATTAATTATAGTTCAAAAGTTAATTTTTTTCGACTTGTAAACTTAACTAGTTGGTTCATTTTCTAATTAATTTAAGAACTTACTAGTTTAAATGACTGTAAAAATAATTTAGTTTTTTCAACTGATTTAAAATAATTTATCTAGTTCAAATTAAAAATGTTTTTGAAACTTTTGGTTTTCATAGTTTTATACTGTATGTCTGAAACTTAACGAGGTTTTAAATAAAAATAATAGTAATATTTACTATAGAGGCTATAATAATAGTTATACCCGTTATGTTTCTTGTTAAAATAATATTATATAGGTATAGATAGGCACAAAATATTATTTATGTAATCCACGTACTAATTAAAAAAGTTGATGAGGTAACTTGTTTTAAATTAAGTTATTTTTTCTCATGTTAACTTTAAACTCAGCGAGTTCAATTTTAGATTCTGAGAGAAGCGATAAATGTATTGATTTTACAATTATGTGTCATGCATGTTTTTTTATTCATTTACTTTAGTTTATTTTTTTTGTCTCTGTGATAACGGTTTGGGGCAATAAAAGTGCATCGATTTTCTTCAACAGCAACTTTTCTGGCAGGAAAGTTATCTAGTCGGTGGGATCGGGAGATCAAAATTTAATATTCTCAATAGTTTTCAAAAGCGACAGAAAAAAACAAACAAAAAATTAATTTTTGAGCAAAACTAGTTTTCGAAACATCGATTTTAGTGTTTAGTATAACGCTAAATAAAATTACCGTAGATCGATGAAATTTTCACTGAATATTTGTGTTAGTATTTTCTTTGCACCAAAAAATTTTCAAAATATTTTGACTTGTGTTGAACTATTTATAGGCATATGAAATTTTCGATTATTATTTGTTTTTTAAACTAATGTCGATAAAAAAATTTCCAATTGGTCAAAAAACTTGTTAATGTAATACAATGTTCCTCGTATGTTGTTAGTGCAAATTTAAAAAAAAGTTGAGCAACAATTCACAATAATTTTTTATGAGCGTTTAAACATAGAATTTTGACAAAATTCTTAAAAATCTCGAAAATTAGCAAATTATATTTAGTTAGAAATTCATAAAAATATTTTTTGTTCATACTTAAAATTTAAAAATTTAATGCAAGATTCCTTATAAACTTGTCTACCTTTATCAAAAAAAAAAATGTTTACCGGAAAGTCAAATTACATTTTTATGAGCGTTTGAAGTTAAAATTTTTACAACATTGGATATTCACACAATTTCTCTTGTAGCGCTTTTCTTATTTTGTTGTAATTCAAAAACTAATTTCTGTAGACACTTGAAATTTACACCATATATTTATTTTATAAGTTCATATGCTTGAAAATATTATTCAATATATTTTGACTCGTTTTAAGCTGTTAACGGACATTTTCAATTTTCAACGTTAGGTTAAATTTTCTATAAATGTTTATACAATTTTATTGGTTGTGTCAAAAAGCATGACAATTTAATATAAGACTTGATATATTGTTACAAAATCAATTGAAAAATATTAAAAATACATAGTGACGATTTTTTTTTATAAGCATTTAAAGTTCAAAAGTTGACAATATTTATCAAATTGAAAATAATTTTGTAGTTAAAAATGTATACAATTTTCAATTTGTATAGCTAAGGTTTAAACATTTAAAACAAGATTTCACTTAAGCAATTTTTTCCGTTACTACAAAATCTATGAAATTTATTAATACAGTTATTTTTTACAGACATTTTAATGTCAAATATGGCCAAAATTGCATATTAACACCAAGTTATGAATAAAGAATAACGGTTATCATTTTGCAGTAATTCGGTTCCAAAACAGTCTATATACTGTCTAAACATAGATATATTTAATATTTTTCCAGCATCACCGATAATTTTTGAACAATATTAATTCAACTTACCGGCTACTATATTGTAAGTAGTAACAATATAAAATATCCTAGACTGACATACTGTCTCCGTTCAGAATCGTATTTCATATACAGTGATATTATGATATCACTGAATTCTAATTTAGTACCATCCATTACAGCGACCTCCTAGACACCTAATGTACAGCAGAGCGACATCCACTTACCCGCTTTTTTATCATCACTATTTTGTTGTACCTATTGTGTCTTTAGAACCTATTTGTTTTAATACGAGTTACGCATCGAAAGTTTTGATTTAAACAACTATTAAATGATTGTAAGTCGAGTATGTATATGTTACGGGCAATATGGTCCTGCCCGGGCAATGGAAACCACAATTTTTTTTTTTGACCAACTAATATTATTTTTCATTATTATTATAAATTATAATCATTAACTATTTATAGTATTGATTTTTTTTAAAAAACAATCATTATTAATTTTATTCATGTACCATAATATTACGAACATTTTGATGGAATAGCAAAAAGAAATTAACAAGTATCATAATTTTATTTTTATAATAAAATATAATGTTATTATTATCTATTTATTTGAACAAGATTTAAAAGCATGGCACTTGGAATTACACAGTCGGTCTACTTTTCTACGCTTGAAAAAAAATAGGCAGTACGATAAGTAACAAAAATAAGTTTATACACAGTGTTTCAAAAAATGCATAGCTTATTGTATTATAATGATACATGAATAAAATTAATAATGATTGTTTTAAAAAAAATCAATACTATAAATAGGTTAATTATTATGATTTATAATAATAATAAAAAATAATATTAGCTGGGTAGGACCACATTGGCCAGGCAATGTACACATTGTCCAGTATTCCACATTGCCCGTTACATATATATAATATGGGACTAACTCTATATATTATTATTCAGTAGTATTGTACTGTATTCAATTTTAACTCATGACTTTTGAGGATTGTGGTACAACGTGTTTGAGCCTTGGGTACCTATTGAAATTCAAAATGTCATGAATTTTGAACATCTATAAAATGTACAAATTTGCGTGTTTCACATAATAAAAATATGGAGCTTAATATTTATTAAAAGAAACCTTGTAAATATTTCATTTTCAAATTTTTAAATCTAAAAAAAATCGTAAAAGAGTAAAAAAAAAGTTGAAATGTCTATAACAAAAAATAGTTTGGACTAATATTTTTTGGTGTACCTTATATAATAAATGTTATTAAATTGATTAATAAAATGTTTTTTCTTATTAATATCATTTTAAATGTTTTTACTTCAATTTGTCATATAGATCCTAATTTAATTTATAGACATAAAAAACCGGAACAAATCTTCTTCCAGCAAAAATTAGTGAATGGAAATATATTACAGGTAGTGAACATGTAATTGGTTTAGAAACAACTATAAAAAAATTTAATAGAACCGCTTCCCTAATTTGGTTAACACTGTTAAAAGTAATTTATTAATTATTATTGTCCTGTGTAGAATTGGATAGTAAAATTATCATACTATATAATATTATGCATTATAAATTATAATTATATATATATATAAGATTATATAGATAAATAAAGTATTATAATCCAAACATTTTGAATAGGTTTTTAAAATTAAAAAAAATTTGGACGCATTCTGGTAACCGGTTGGCTTAACTAAATAATATACTAAAGAGTAATAAACGTTGAATGATGAAATACAGGATTCTCTGGGTCAAACATAATTCATGAGCCATATATTTAAAATTATTATAAATAAGTATCTAAAAAATAACAAAAATATGTTATTTAATTTATTTTTATCTCAAGTATTGGTTGTAATTTTAAGTTTTATGTTATTTATCATTTTACTTATAGGTATACATTTTATTAAATTATTTAACGGGTTCTTTATTTTAATTTGTAAGCATATTTATATTTTAAAATACAAAATTCCCATTTTTAAATTATCGATTTAATAAGTCTAGTATTTAATTTTAGAAAATTAGAAAATTTTGAAGTATATATCCTTAATTGGAACACTAAGACAATTCTCAAATTGGAAAAAGAAAAAAAAACACTGCAATACAATATTAATAAATTGTGCTGCACTACCTCGTACCTATAGAGCCTCTAAGTAAATTAGAAATAAGTACTGTCATACAGTTTTCTTAGTTACTAACAATATGTTCTAATATCTCTAAAAATATGTTTGATTTAAATATTATAATAGGATGATATATAAATTAATATTTTTCACATAATTATTATTTGAATCTATATTCTCGACCAACAGTATGAAAATAGCGTGGTGCGTTGGCTACTACATACCAGTCGCTGAATGCGACTGGGAGTAAGTAGCGGCCACAGCTACTAGCTCCCGGATGGGTGACCACCCGGGTTCATAATAGTTAAAAACCTTGCCTATACATTAGTATGATGTAATAAAAAAGTACTCAAGAATAGGTACATACTGAAAATTGAAGAATATTTATAAAACACCATTTTAATTTTTAATCTTATTTAGTTTTGTATTTTGGAATCGTATTTCCATTTTTCGTAATTTTGCCCATTTATGTTTTTTACAATGATTGAAAGTTTCTGCGTTTCTTATTCTCTACAAAACAGATCTTTATGTACTATGGAGATGTTTTATAAATAAACGATAAGTAAATTGATTTAAAGTACACTTATTTTGTTTCAATAATTTATTATTTGACGATTTTTTTTTGAGTAGAAATGTCCATTATATTATTTTAAATTATAATGAACTTCCAATTACTCTTGTCTATTTTGTTAACGTTATTTCGCTTGCCATGCGTCATATAAAGTATATCATTTTTCTCCAACAAAATAAGTGTACATTAATTCAATTCAGTAACGGCAGAATTACAATACTGAACCGATTGTAGATATATAGGTGTACAGTTGATTCTAAATGTTGACACATATTGTTGGATGCTGACATAAAGCTCTAGCGGTTATTTTTTACAGCTGTTTTAAATAGTCGCTTTATGAGGCAAGTTAAAAGCTGTTTATTATTGGAGGATGTGCAACCTGTACATCTTTAATCGTGTTTCCAGTCCATTTATATCTTATTCCTTCATCTACTCTGACAACACTGCACGTCGGACACGACTCCCTGTTTCGCCTTTCGACTCTCCCCGAGTGCATTTAACACATAGACTTGTGCGTTGTGCATAATGTATAATAATGTATTTATTTTACAATGAACTTGTGCATCACACGGCGAATACCGCTATCACGTACTTCGCCTTTTTTCCGTAGTCATTACCGGTCGTTAGCTTCGTACAGTCCGCCTCTCCTGGCTCGCTAACAAGGCTCGGTACAGGACGTTATTAACTTACCACGTGTTTGCCTCATCACTTAATGAGATCGATCTCCATAGAAACTTGTTAAGCAAATATCATAAACAAAACAAGTAAGCAACGTGATACCAAAAATTGTCTTGTTATTTATTTTGTGTTGATTCCTCAACACCATTTTCGTCACGTAACAATAAGGTGGATTAATCAATAATAATCATTATTATTTATTCATTAATAATTTATTGATTTAGTATTTACTTTTAAAATAATAACTTAAATTGAAGGGCAATATTCCAAAACGCACTATTGCAATTTTTATCAAAATCGAGTGGTAAATTTGCTGGGGAATTCGAATTTGAAATCGTTTTTTCGATAACATAACTATTTTATCAGTGTTGTCGATCTTAACATATGTGGATGGGAACTTTTATTTATTAGGGCGACATATACCTAGTGCCTATATATTGCATAAAAAAAAATTTAACTTCTTTTGAGTTTTATCGTTGGCACATTTACTTAACAGTAGTGGCGGTGGGATATAATACTATTTGAAGCGATTGCTTCAAAGCTTCATAGCGTGAACATAGTATAAATTATCATTTTGATGTAATAAAGGGGATGGTTGGTGGTAAAAATATTAAAAATGTACAATTTGCTTCAAAGACTCAAAAAGTTCGCGCCGCCACTGCTTAACAGATCTTGATCCGTTCTTTTTCTTTTTGATTCCCCACTTTCGAAATTTCGTTTGGACATAATTAATGATTATCATATATATTATTTGATAAATTAATACGCAACTAGCAAAAAGTCACAGTCACAATAGCCAATAGAAAATGTAAAATAAAAATAATAACACCTGATTAAAAATTAAATAATACCATAGGGCATAGACTAAGAATATGTAAATGATATTATTGTACTTGCTTACTTTATAGTTTATACTGTTTATTAATGTTGATGTAAGAGAAAATGATATTTTAGACATTCACATTGTTTAAAAATAGAACAAATCGAATTAATTACGATACAAATTACAAAGATATGTAGGTATGTGAACATTGTAAATGTAGATAGTAGATATATCATACTTAGCTATCAGTCTATCACTAATCAAAAAATAATTTTTATTCATATGAGTGTTTATTTTTATTATAAGAACATTGATTATATTTATTTATATTTACATTATTTAGTTTTAGCACAATTAGACAATAGTACATAAAAAAAAATGTACATGTACTTATACGGGTATTGACGAGTTTATACAGAGGCTCCTCTAGGTCCTAATGGAGTATACAGATATTACAATTACGCATTAATACTGTACAGCTGCCAGGGCGCCAGCCAGTATTATAAAAAATACTTTTATATTATCATTATTATTTTTTTTTATATACTGGGGGAGTGTGATAATATAATACATTTTCTTTTATATTTTTGAAGATACGCATTTATCACAAGATTGGTGCCTTTGAGTATAATATTGATGGGGGCCAACCGGGAAAATCGCGATTTTCCGAAGGGCCTATTCACCCATGGATCTTAAAATCCGATCGGTATTTGTTTCAAAACGGCTATCGCCTAGGTATATTATTACTTTCCAAAACGTTATGGCAATATATATATATAATTACATATACTTTGTTCCATAACGTGCTATTGCCCATATTATAAATATAGGACTCAACTAGTTATTACGTCAAAACATCCCACTACCATCGATCTTTCTAAAACGCTTTATTGCCAATCTCAAAGTAAAACGTAGTATTTCCCATACTAATTAGTAATTACACAGGACATCAATCAACTATTTTCCAAAACGTTGCCATTGCTTTTTGGTAATCCTACCAAAAAATTAATTTTGATTTTACTTTGTTTAAATAAATTTGTAAAAATGATTAATTCTCATTTTAAGTTTATAACTTTATTAATTCGACAAAAAAATTATTCTTAATTTCATTTGAAGATAGCAAAAATATCTGCTCCATGAATTTGAATTTGAAATCATACTACGTTTCTGACTATCATTGTGTGCATTATTATGAGTGTTACCTTCATATTCTAGAACTTCAATATTTTTACTCACAGCATCATTTATTGGATAAATTGTCGGTATGCCTAATGTTTCCTCACTTATATATCAATAATTTCACTCTTTTTAGAATCAGTGTAATGATGTTTATTTTTCTATAGTTACTGTGAAACTAATACTTACAGTTAATCATTTATCTAATTACTTTTAGAATAAAAAAGTGAATGTTACTAAAATAAAATGCATGTAAGTAGAAAATAAATTATTATTAATTAATACTAATATTATTTTAATAAATGTTCAAATTGATGACCATCCACTTCTAAACAAATTTCCAATCGTCTAAGTAATTCTTTTGTAGTAGCTTTCACTAACACATGGCTTGGAATGTTTGAACAGGCATCTTTAATTTTCTGTTTCAGATCGTCTACATTACCTGGTATTTCTTTGTAAGCTACACATTGAAGATAATCACAAAAACAATAATCGGGCAAAATCAAATCAGGACTACGTATGCCTGGACTGTGTGTTCCCATCCATTTTGCCCCAAAAAAATTTGAATATTAAATAACGGTCTCCTTAATATGGGATAGAGCACTGTCGTACTTCAAAATTAAATATTTATGACGTGGTATAGGTACGTCCTCTAAATGAATAGGTTGATCATTTTTTTAAAACATTTAATTATCTATCACCATTTAGATTTTCAGCAAAAAAAAAATGGACCAATCAATCTGTCATGAAAAACACCACACCAAACGTTAATGTCATAACATCCTTGAAAATTATTCTCATCGTGAGAGGGAGGATAACCATAAAAATAAATAACTCATATTAAGGTTTTGCATTGCGAAATTTAGCTTTATTAGTCCAGTATATCTTTTCCAAGGATTGAATTTATCTTCAATCCTTGTGTTTAATGAAAAAGTTTATAAAAAAAAGTTTTAAAAATCAAAAATCTTAAACATCAATATCAATATTGTAATATTGTATCCTAGCAATCCAAACTAGGCAATGCTCGTAATCACCAAATCTTAAATGCTTCTTCTGTATGGATGATATTTATTTTTATCCGCAATTGTCTGAACTGAATTATAAGAAATTCATATTTATTCTAAATAAACTATAATAAAATAAGTTAGGTAATTCTATATATCTATGTATTTTTTTTGTAATTATTTTATTTACTTACTCGATCCTAATCCTAAAGATGTATTTTTATTTTTATTTGTATTTGTAATTTGTATTTTTTTTTTCCTCGAATACCTGTAAAATCATGATACGTGTCTAATTTTTCATTAAATAGAACAATACGACTAGAGATTTTAGTACAACTTATTTTGTACATAGTTATAAGTTAAATATGATTTATTATAACACAACATAAGCCTACAATATTGGTATTATAGTCATTTTTATATTGTATTTCATTTTGTAAAAAATTGTTTTTGATTTTAAAAATCATTGATTATTTTTTTTGTACTATACACATTTATATCGTGTATATATATTTTTTATTTCCTTAATAATTGTACTATATATTTATTTGTACACTTTAACATTAATCTTTTATTTACACATGTATCTTGGATTTTCCTAATTGTTAGTTTGTTAATTGTATACATAGTGGATTATAAGTTATAACACTAAAAAATATTATAAAACTTTAAAATATAAATGCATAATTAAATGAATTATTACCTTATTTATCAATTTTATTGTTATTCTTTGACTACAAATTAAAAATGGGATTGAGGTTTCCTTTAATAAGTATTAAAAAAAAAACAAATAATTTATAATTTATTATAATTATTAGCAGGGGTGTGCCTAAGGGGGAAGTTCAACACCCCTACTTTTCAGAAGATTTTTTGCTTATTTCTACTTTGAGATATGTATGAGACATTGACAAAAACTAATTGGTTTACATTTTTTTGTGCTTATTTTAATGTCTCCCTGCAAGGTTTTGCCGTCATGCCGGTAAATTGGTATTCTTTTATTCTCCTTATCTATATTTTTCTATGATACCACAATGCAGTATACAACTCAATATTACTCGTCTTCTTTTATGGTACACGTTTCACATTCATGAGGACTAATTATTAAATAGATAGGTACTAGGATATAAGTTATGTAGGACGTAGGTACTATCGTAGAACAATATACCTAGAATTAACACTCATCCCTCTGCTTTTATTATTTTTAATTTCGTGGCAGAATGGTTGATGTTGTAAAACTGGGCGGTAAGGCTGTTCAAAAATCTCAACTCTTTAACATTGGCTAAATTGTTCTATGGTACTATCCACACCACACTCGTAGTTTGATTGTAGTCATGTAATTCCTGCGCATTTGAACAAAAACAGTAGAAGACAGCAAATGACAAATAGAAATTTAAAAAATATATAATTTTTTTACATTATATATCAGTTTAAAATTATTAGGTATTTATTTTAGTTATTTATATAACTTACTGATAATTTAAAAAATGTAGCTGTTTAATTAACATTAATAATAATGCCGTTATATAGGTACGTGCACCTGCACGTAAAGAAGAAGTTTTATGGAATTTCGGTTTACAAGTTAAATGTCGGGTTGCATGAACAATTTATTAATTTAACGGTCCAATAAAATGTTATGGACCAATCATGGACACTTAATCATGTTTAAAGGATTATTAGCTCACTGTTGATTCGTTAGATGTTTAGTGATTGTTCATGCAACCATGGCATAAGATTAACAGAGCTACTCGAATCTGTCAGTAGTATAAAATCTTCCAATGAGAATAGTGATAACACCCAGGATAAATACCTAGTTTAAATCAAAACAATGGTACGGTAAAGGTGTATGCACTATATTGAATAACTAACCATAATATTATATATGATACGGGTAATATCAACATTTGGATTAAGTCGACATTAGCAGGACATTAGCCATAATTGGCTAATGTATAATTTTTCGCTTATAAACATGAAATATCAACATTATCCGAGTAATGTTAACTTTAACCGGTCAACATTGGATAATGTTCAAAGTTATATATTATATGGTGAAATAAATAAATAATCTTGTCGTTACCAATATCGGCAACATCCGATTTAGTTGATATAGATTGTAGAGATATCTATAGGTAGTGGGTATGTACATACCATATGGTAACTGAACAATTGTCATTTTTCTTAGTATAGTTTGACATTTGGTTGATAAGTTGCACTCAAAGAAAAAAATGTCAGAAATCGTACAAGTCTGCGAGAAAGGCACCAAAATAGTTGTGGGTGGTTATTCATATTCCCACACGGGTACAACAACATACGTTAGCAAAAACAAAACGGTGGAAATGTAGTAAGAAAGTAAAGTATAATTGTCAGTTAATACTATCTTCATCGTGGGAGTTAACAATAACCCTGTACTTCAAATTGAATTCAACTACGCCGAGAATAATTAAATACAAATAATTGAAAACTTTGAAAATGAACGATAAAATCACGATCACGAAAACCTTGGTACAAACCGAGTCAGATATTGCGATAGTTGATTAAACTGATAATTCACTATATTAAAAAAAAACCTAGTTAAACATTTTAATTATTTTATTTTATTTTTTTTGAAATATTGTACTTTTTTCGAGGACTTTCTTTCCTAGAATTTTTTTAACGCGATTCTAATCAATGACGTATAATTTGAATGTATACTAAAATCGTAGGTCTACGAGTAGTTTGAAAATATTATCGACATTTTTGATAGTTTATAAGAAGCTCGAAGTATTTTTTATAACTGATAAAGGGTTTAATATTTACGATATAATACCAATCCGACTAAGAAAACTCTATACCAACTCGTAATTAAATTGCCATTTGTGTTTATCTGCTAAATGAATAAATTACTTTGATATAGATACGATGTAATAATTGGCTTATCGTATCCAAAGTCCATATATTTTTAGGTACTCTTATTAATTAAATATAAATTAGCATCTAAAATCTAAATATATCATTTTGTCTTAATTGTAGTCATTGGATTTCGATAATGTCACAGCGCAGAATTTTTTTTTTTGTTATTAATTGTTGTAATTTTTTGTTTCAGATAGATTCATCAATCGACCAAAGTCTACATTTAAAGTAGTGAACCAGGAAACACGTATAGTCAGATCAATTCTTAATAGGCGCCTACTCATTTAGTAAGTTAATTTCAAGTGCTTACATAGTTTAAAAAAATGTCAATTTAAACAAATTTATTTCGGAATTATTATTTTTGATGAATTTATTTTATTATATTATATGGGTACTGTGAGTAAATTATGAATTATGAATAATCATTGATTCTTATAATTTGTCAACATTAATGGATACATAATTAATTGTTTTAAAGACTTGAATTTTATTTTCAGGTATCAATGGCAGATAAAAATCAACCATCGTCCTCGGAAAATAATCCACACTTGAAGCTTCCTTGGCCCGAAAATTCATTAATGCAGAGGCGAATGAATAGGATTGTTGAACAATGGGAAAAGCAAAGAGATCTCGATGCGAGAACTAAAACTAAAAAAGACGAAATTGCTAAACATGGAAATGCTACAACAACACAAAACAAAAATAAGAAAGATGAAAATCAGTAATGATTTAACTATTCTTAAATTTGTATTTTTAATTATCAACTGTTAATAAGTACACTTTTATTTTGATTTTTTAGTATCTATAAGAATATTACATGTCAATTTGATATTTTAAACAGTTTAAATATACCAATATTTTTGATATTTTAATACATATTTTGAATTGTTTTATGTAACATTATAAAGCATTCAAAATGTGCTTAATAATGTTACCTATGAATTTCAACATTCAACTTTACTGTATAAGACTATTTTAAAATTTATTTTAATGTTGGTAGTAGTAAAGTAATCAGGTGAGACTGACTACCGTATATGCACGTAATACGTATCTATTGTGATTCAATTAAGTCAAATTGTCAATGCGATATGTTCATATACAAATATACAATGCATATCAATGGTGGGCATTAACTTGTTAAAAAGTTAAAGTTAAGTTAAGAGTTAATTTTTTTTAACTTTTTAACGTAACTAGTCAGTTATTTTTGTTTTTAACTTATTAACTTATTCAGTTCAATTTTGTATTGTTTTAACTTAACTTCTTATAGTTAATTATCATTATTGTACAGCTTAGTTAATTTTTTTTTTATCACATAGAACCAGCAGGCAAAACTTATTCTTCCGATTTTGGTACTTAATTTTTCTAGTAACATAATATATTAAAATCGTCTATTCATAATGATCATATCATATTTTTATCCATAGGTTCTATAGTAAATAGTAATACAGTAAAACCTCTTTATAACGGACCCTCTGTTAGACGGAATCCTCCTTATAACGGAAAATGTCAATAGTCCCGCGGTTCAAATAATATATAAAATTGAACTCTTTAAGACGGAACCTCTACAAAATGGAAACGGAAAATGTTCGTAATCCAATTAGTAAAAATACCCTCTGTTAAACGGAAAATAGAATTATTTAAAGATAAATTACATACACTTACATAAGTATAAACATAGCCGTTGGTAATTGGCAAGTCTAAAAAACCACGGTGTTTTAAGAACATGGACATTTCTTCGTTACCTGTCATATGGAAATTTAATAAAAAAGCCTGGATGACAACAGAGATAATGGAGAAGTGGTTGCGTTATTTTAACGCAGATATGCGATCTCAGAATAGAAACGTCCTAATATTCTTAGATAATGCTGCATGTCACCCAAAGATCGAACTATCTAATACGAAAATACTTATGTTGCCCCCAAATACCACATCGATCACCCAACCAATGGATCAAGGAGTGATTTACACGTTCAAGTCTTACTATCGTAAGTTTTTGCTACAATCGTTATTATGCAAGATGGATAATTGTTCTTCAGCTCATCAGCTCGCTAAATNGGATGCAGTCAATTGGATAGCGTTGGCTTGCGATAATGTAAAAGCTGAATGTGTACAAAATTGTATAAATTGTATTTACCTAAAATATAATTTTTTTAATACATACGTACACATACATAAATTCTTGAAACATTTTTTTTTACCTCTCTAAGACGGAAAACTCTTTATAACGGAAAAATTGTTGGTCCCAAGCGATTCCGTTATAGAGAGGTTTTACTGTAATTGTTAATAAGTATACTGTCTATTGTATAGACAGCTATTTCCTACTTTCATCAATTATATTTGATGATCTACTCGGTATGAATAAGCTGATTTTTGTTTTTCCTAACTCTCCAATTAGTGTAGATCTAAAAATAGATTTAAAAATAAATATCATAGTCTTTAAATGTTTATCAGTAAAGTAATATAAACTGGTAAATAGTAAATACGACTATGCCAGTGGACAAAACAAACATTTCATCCGAGATATTTATAAATTATAATTTATAATGTCGTATTCGTTATAAATACAAGCATAAAGTATGAGGTAAGAAAATAATATTATTGAAATAAATATCAAAACAATCTTTGGTAGGTATTGTACCATAATTAGATGATGTCTTCAATAGCCTATCTACACTTCATGGCGTATCGTCTCCTGGTCCTGATGGTCTCCCCAATGAGTTCTTGTTCTAGTTAAAATTTAGTATCGCTTATCCTCTATGGATTATTTTCAATAGGTCCTTGAATGAAGGCATTTTTCCTTCAATGCTTAAATTCAGTTCTGTTACCCCGATTCTTAAATCGGGTACGCCTTCATCAGTCTTAATTTATAGACCTATTTCAATTCAATCTCATATTGCGAAAATATTTGAATCCTTGGTTCTAAAGGAAATTCAACGCCCAGTTAATAATATTCTAATGGAGGAGCAACAAGGGTTTCGTTTTGGCCGCTCCACTACAACATGCAATCTCCTATTTAATAACTTTGTATTCAAATCATTCCAACAGCGTTTGCAAGAGGATGTGGTTTATACTGACTTTAATAAAGCTTTTGTTCTAGTTAATCATGAGGTTTCGATTAAAATTCTAAACTGTTATGGCTTTGGTGAGCCATTTCTGTCATTGATATTAAACTTTTCCTGCGTGTTGGTTCTATTGATGATTGTCTTCATCTCCAAAGTGACCTAGATAGCTTTCTTAACTGGTTTAAAAATATTGGCTTATCCTTAAATGTATCTAAATGTAAAATTTTAACTTACATTCGTAGTCGTTCACCAAAAATGTATTCCTATAATATTTTAGGCTCAGAAATTTTACGTACTAATGAATCTATTATTGATATTGGATTCAAGCTTACCAGCTCACTTGATCCACGACCACATATTGACATGGTATGTTGTAAGGCCTTGAAAATTCTTAGATTTATCATCAGGCTGGCTAGGGATTTTAAATTAGATTCCTCGTTTAAACTACTTTAGTACGGCCTATATTATATACTATATACTATATACTATAAACTTGTACTTTAGTACGGCCTATATTAGAATACGGCGTGGTTGTTTGGAATCCTTATACTGCTAATGACTCTCTCCAACTTGAAAGAGTTCAGCGCCGGTTCCTCCGCTCTGCTGGTTTCTTATTAGGCATTGAACACCTTCCACACGATTACTCAGCTGTTGCTTCTAAGTTAGGTCTCGTCTCTTTAGCTGAACGCAGGCGAATGCTTTGCGTAAAGTTCTCAAAAGGACTGTTGTCTGGTCAAATTGTTTCATCTGATTTATTATCCTTATTGAATTCCAAGGTCCCTCCTCGTCAAAACCGTTCTAGGGTTCCTTTTTATGTCCCTATATGTCCGAGCAATTATATGAAAAATAAGACTATTAGGCGTTTAATGTTAATGGCCAATGAGGATCCCTCTTTTGATCTTTAATTCTACTATTTGTTAATCTTTTTTCGTTTTTTAATGTTAATTTGCTTTAATATGATTTAAATCTAACAAACATTATTTATCTATCATTATTTGTGACTGTACTTTATACTCTGTTATGAATGTTATTGTAATTATGTAATTTGTATACATTTTCAAAAGTTTTTCAAACTCGTTTATTATTATAAAATAAAATAAAAATAATTATAATTCGATTAAGTCGACATTAGCAGGACATTAGCCATCCCTTTTGGCTAATGTGTAATTTTTCGCTTATAAACATGAAATATCAACATTATCCGGGTAATGTTAACTTTAACTCTCCAATTAGTAATACAAGATCTATACTTAAAAAACCCCTATCAAATAATACACAATACCCTTTTTTTGTTGATAATTACGAGGTTATTTCCAAATCAGTTTTTTTCACCAAAGGATCCTTTTTCATTAGATTCTTTTTTCTATCCATATACCATAAATTTAAGTAAATAACCAGTAATAGAGCAACATAAGGCCCATACCTTAAAACCTCTTTTGACTTTTCATGGGTATGTACTGTTTAATTCCAGATCGCCCTTTAAAAGCGACCATACTTTCATCACAATTTAGGTGTTTATCCGGGGAAAAATTTTTAGAAGAAGCATAATTTTAGTAGTTAATCATGGGACGAATTTTATAAAGTTTGTCATACGAAGGATCACCCCTTTGAGGCATAACACTACTGTCATTAAAATATAAATACCGTAATATATTTAAAAACCGTTTTTGAGACATAATATTTGATATGCGAGGGTTATAAAAATTTTCATCAGCGTTTTAGTGCAAGCGAATACTTGGCATTTTGTTGAAACCCAGAATTAATAGTATAGTATACAAAAAAAGCTTTTAATTCTGAAATATTTAAATTTAAATTTTTACCACATTGGTTTGAGTATATGTTTGATTGATGAATAATGTGCTGATAAAAGTCAGGAAAAAATATTTTAAAATTTGCAACGGTGATTTTGTGTCAACAAATACATTTGGTTCATATGATTTATTAAAATTAAATGTGTTATAAGTCAATGCAGTAAATGGTGGGTCTTTTAAAAATTTAAAAGTATTATTTTCAACAAAATCACTATCTTCACTATCAGAATTCTCAATAAAATTGACAAGCAAAAGTCTATATTTTCCATATTATTTGTTTCTGAAATATTTGATATATCATTTTGTACATTATCGATTAAAATATTTTCATGCTCATCTTTATTTGAGATAGGTTCATATGTGGGATCAACTTCATCATCACAAAATTCCAAATCTGATATTGTAAAGAAATATTTCTCTTTACTGAAGATTTTTGACGTTTAGATCTAAGCCTTGATTCCCTTGATATATTTAAATAGCTGTTTAATAAATAAGATTTATCACATGAAGTAACTGAATGTAAAAGAGATGAGATAGAACAGGAAAGGAAGACTGATCATGTAAGTATGTATTCCTTTTTTTCCACAGATTTTTCTAGCTGTTGAATATTTGTCAAAACATGGTGCATCTTCAGCATCGTTGTCTCCCCCAGAGTTAGATACAATAGCCTCAGAAATTCCATTTAATAATTCCAAAATGTTGTCATCTGTTAACTTAGACATTTTTTGTTCAGAAATTGTAACAAAAATTAAGTTAATAAAAATTAGTAGAAGTCACAATAATCTAATAAGTAAAATAGTATATTTAAAGTATAATTTTAGTTCAATTGTTCTCAAATATCATTTTTGCTCTTATAAAAGTAATGAAAAATAATATATTTTTTAAAACTACAGAACATAACAGTTATATGTATGTTATTTTCGTCAGCTCCTTTAATTTAAAAATATTAAAATTAACATTTGAAAAATTTATTTAAAAAAAACAACATTTGTTTGTGTAAAACTCTTGTTAAAACAATACAATTGCTTTAAAGTAATATAAAACATGAGTAAAATTATATTAGAATTTAAATTATGTACTTATTTGTTTGATGTCACTGCTAATGTTTTGTCAATTTTAAAAAAATGAACAAAAAGTTGAAGTTTACAAATGTATTAGTTAGTTTATCGATGTAGTATGTGAGTAGTAGTATGTATGTAGTATGATAGAAATAATGCAATCGATGACGCAGGTGACTTACCTCTAGTTTTATAATAAATAATAATTATTTTTATGTGATTTACGAATTATAATAAAATATTATCATTATTTACAATAGATTAAGAAAACAGAATTCAATGGCTAAAAAACAGTGTTGATTCTGAAAACATTTTGTTCAAATATTGGGAAGAAACCTCTAATTTTAGAATCGCATAATTATCCTGCTTTAAAAAAAACCTACAAGCTATCTATTGATCATTAAGTTGTAATATTTCTCCTTTGATAATTTGTATATTTAAATAAAATAATTCGTTGCTCCAAAAAAACAAGCTCAAACCCTTCAAATATTTTGTATCATACATTATTTCTAATTTTTTTTAATTACATAATAGTGTCATTCTCTAATAAATATATTTTTCTTCAATTGTGTTTTCTTGTCTTTATATATTTTATTTACTTTATAGATTGAAATTAGTTTTAAAGAACTATAACGACAAAATATAAGAAAATATTGTCATTTACTTAGTTTGATAGGTTTATCATCAAATCAATGCAATATATTGAAAAACACATCAAATTTGGTGTACAAGAGACCTTAGTATTACAAGAACTTAGAATTCTTTCTAAGCCTGGAAACTATTTAATATAATGCCTTAATATGTGTATTAAACCTCAAAAATATAATAAGTTTTCATTGTTTTTAACAGGGCCGTCTCTAGGGCAGGGGGGCGGGGCACACTCCGAGGGCTTTCGTCAAAGTTGGACAGCTCCCCCCCCCTATTATAGATACAATAAAAAATTAAGTCGATGACATTTTTTTTTTAAATTGAATTTTAATTGAGTTAATGATTAAAGCCGCGGAGCTTGTGCGTTTTTAATACAAAACATGTCTTACAGGAAAAATGTATTACGCCCCGTAGAATAATCCGTGGATTTCGTTAATTTTTAATTAAAAATTTTAGAAGCTAAATTGTGCATTTGAATAGTGTATAATATTTGTTACTTTTCAAACTTATTTTTTGTTATTTTTTTTTAAGTAAAATTAAAATTCGGTCTTTAATCCGGCCTAAAAAAGTTCCCATTTTTCAAATAAAAAATAAATCATCAAAATTTGACTTATGAATAAGGTGTGAGAGTTTTCCTGTAAAGTTCTTTTGTTGATATAATACACCGTATAACCTAAGACCTATATTAAAACCTCCTTTAAATAGGTATCAGGCAGGAGGTAAGTGAATAATAATTATTGTTAGGGCAGCAACTAAAATATAAGATATAATTTTCAAATTAAAAAAATTCAATTTTTAAAGCTAAAATTGATTAAAAAAAAAAAGTAAAACAGTACTTTGTTCCAAGAAAAAGACACCATCATAGCTATACCTATCTAATGGGTATCTATAGAAACACATTTCTGAGCAAATAAAATATAACAATATTATTGACACATTTACTGATTTAAAAAGTAGGAAGTTGACTGCCTTGAGTATCATAAATGATACAAGAATAACTATCCAATTTCGCCCTATAAATTTTAACGGAAATGCTAACCTTGCCTTGAGTATCATATATGCTTCTCACTTATAAGACGAATCTCGTCCTAGAGAAATATTGTAGTCAAACTAAGTTGGTCACACTACTTTCTTGAATAATATCGATATTTTTCTACACACGTTTATTTATTTCATGATAACAATTCAATTTTTGATAATAATTAATCGGTTTGAATTGAGTATCATATTTGATACTCAGGCCCTAGTAGAATTCGTATTAATAGATTTGTATACAATTGTTTGTGGTTTTTCTGTTTTTATTTTCAATTAAAGTTGTTTATAGTTATTATAAATTAAGTAATAAATTTATATATCAGCATGGACAACCTATTGCGCTATCATTTTAACTATTTTGTGATTTCCAAAAAAATAGTTAAACGTTTTTAATATTAATAACTATTTGTTAAATTTTTTATGCTGAAATATTTGATTTTATTTGTTAATTTAAGATAATTATGAACATTAATAAGTATAAATATTATTATGATTGTTCGATTTATTGACTTTTTTTTTAATTTTTAATTTTTTATAATTTATAGAAAAAAAAAACTAATAAAGTTAGGAGAGAGGACAAAATACCATATGATTACAAATATTGTGTAGTATTTTGTCCAATTGTTGGATTGACAAAAATTAGTGTTATGAAGTTATAATTTAACTAAATAAATGAGTGCATATATGATATATGATACTCAAGGCAACTGTGGCAAATTGTGTTGAGAAGCAAATGTGATACACAAGGTGCAATTGGTAAGTTTGTGTTAATTTACATGGACGAAAATGAAAAGAAGACTCGTGGGCTCAGAACCAAAAGGTGCTAAATCGATTTTTTCGAAAATCCACTTTTTGATATAAATGGGTTTATTGGTCAATGGTCTATAATCCAAACTCACATCCAACTTTTTAAGTACATTATTTAAGGAGTTATCCAGAACTACAAGGTGCTAAATCGATCAAATTTACACTTTTGTTATTTGATAGCGATCTAGATAGCACCATTTGGTTCTTGAGAATAGTGTTAAAACCAAAAGGTTCTATCTATAAGAAAAAAAAAATTAGTGATAACCAAAAAGTACTATCTTATATTCATTGTATCAACCATACAATAATAATATGATGGTACAATATTATTAATTATTGTACATTTTTATCAACAAAACAAAGATTTCTATTAATAATTTTAATAAATATACGGTACATTTACCTTAGTCCTTAGTCAATATTATTTTTATTTTGGTTTTATTTTAACGGGATGCCTCAGCATTAATAATTCTGATCCGAGATCTTGTCAATTATTATCGTTATAATAGAAAAAAAATATGTTGTCATCGGGGTTACGAAACCGTACCAATAAGTTAATGAAGCTAGCAGAAGAACAA
>NW_019104250.1:0-99611 GCF_001856785.1 Myzus persicae
TTTCCTTAAACGGCCTTTGGATTACTTTTCTATTGTAAACAGCGATCTTGACGGATGTCTGAAAGAGCTTTTTACTACACGCAATTAATCGATGTTGCCCCGGCACGCGCTCTATGTAGCATTGTCGTGCGGCGGTTGGTGACATTTGCCCGAATTGTGGCGCTTTATAGCTCCACGAGATGGCGACGGTGGTAACATACAGGTGTTTATTCTGTCTCGTTACAAGGTCTATAATATCTTCCATCGATTGGTAATAACTAAATAGTAGAAATAAGCAAAATTTAATTTTCTTACTCCTCTATCGACGACAAGTTTCTCGACTGTAAAATTAAAATTGAAATCGTAAAAGTGAAGTTTGATATCGAACAATTTTATTTTAACTTCATGCCCTGAATTAAATAGTTTAACAGTATGTTAAACACGTCTTTAGTGAGCAAATAATTACAATCGTATAATCGTGACGTGATAATGACGTAATAATATATTATGAGAAAATCGTTTTTACTCAGTTAATTTATACCTACCCCGTTTTCGAGGATCTCAGTACTTGTAAAAGTAATTTATTGAAATGTAACTGTCATTAACCCTTTCACCGCTGTGGACGTGTTTATTAATTTATTAATAATAACTATAAAATTATTGTTGCCACGTAATATCCGGAATACTGTGCAGTATCATACAAACATATTATTATTATTATTATTATCATGGCCCGAGTAATTCATTTTCTTTAAAGTTTTACCATCAGCCGGGGAAATACACAATAAAACTGCTATTATTGTGCACATGTTAATTTATTAGACCGTTAACGTCAGTTTTATAGCGTTTAATAATAGGTTAGTGAATTTTAACTGAAACAAAAACAATGAAGCGTGTTCCTTTAGTTTGTTTGCGATTATTCAATTGTGTACATTAGATCTATACGATTTGTACGAATCGAGATATTTTCTGAATTATTTATGATTCGGAACAAACGGTATACTAAAACGAGGAGACATCGCGAACGTGAAATCAAATAGCTATTCGTACCTTTAGTTATTTAGACCCACGCCGAGATTGAGTAATTTATTGTTTTAAATTATTATTAGGTACATACCCATTCGTTTGTGTGACACAAAACAAACGACACTGATGATAAATTTAATAATATTATACACATTGTAAAAGATAATTTATTTATTTATAACGAGGTATTTTTGACGGTCGTTGTACGTTTCGTGTCTTTCGATAATATTTAAGTCTATCAATTATTATTGTTGGAGTATACAAAGCCACTGGAATGATAGATCAAATTTAATTTAACGAGTAATATATTGTATTGTCTATAATACATTTAAGGTGACATTCATATCATAACTCAATTAAAATTTAAAACAGAAATAACAAAATATGACGACTGCATACTATTATACAATTTCAACATTATTTTATTTTTCATGCTTTGAATAACCATAATAATATTATTATTATTCATATTATGTGAAATGACAAAGGTTGGAAAACTTAGTTTGATAAAGCCGACTAATTTTTCGGTTCAACTTCATATTTTTTTTTAAATTAGAGGGGAAATTACTTCTATACATTTTTAATTTTTGAGTGTAAGGGTGCTTTTTCTTGTATTTAATTTTCCTGTCTTAGATAAAAAATTTACCATTTATCGATTTCTGACTATAAAATAATTTGCAAATTTTCATGATTTTTAGGAATTTTGTGAAAAGTTGATTTTGATTAAATGCATACATAAAATAAAATCTTGTATTTAAACAGCGCACAATAATATACATGTTTTGAAAAATCCAAGTAATTATGATAGGTAGCATTAAGTATAGCTGCTAAGCGTTTTTAAAATTGATGAAAATAATATTCAAATCCAGATTAAAACCACGTCTCAAAAAATATTTTTATAGAAAATTACTATGAAATATAGAATTATAATTATATATAATTGGTTAAATTTGTTTTGTTATATTTCAAAAACATTGAGTACGTATGTGTGGTGCGTCATGCGTGTGAATTGAGTTTTTACACAGTTAAATAAATAATATTCATAATAATAAAATGGAATCAACTATGACATTATTTTTCTCTCTCTTTGACTGGTTAAAAATTCTAAAAAAATAGATGATTCTTTTCCTACAGGATTTTCTTGCTATTATTCTTTATTCACAGGCGAAAATTATTGGTTTCTAAGAATAGTGAAGAATAAATAAATAAAAAGGGTCTGGAATGTCACCAAAACGTATATTATGGATGTATGGTATATTTTGTGCACGTCGATTTCAAATTTAAATTGATAAACTTTCGTGTGAAAAAGAGGTAAAAAAAAAATAGTGAAACCGCTATTTATATATGACGTATATATAGACGGAATTCGCCGTTTAAAAAAAACCGAATGGGGTTATACTTTTTATGGTACTTTTCAGTACCCAATAGTTAATTTTTTCTTCCAAATATAATATCGCCCGACCGCTCCTCGTAACTTTAACGGAATAAATAATTTACCATCACACAAAAACGAATAACAAACACGTTTCAGTACCTGCTACATTCCATCCGTTGTGTGTCGTAAGTAAGTATTCAAAAACTATAACTGTAATGATCTGACCACCATAATGAATATCGACGCAAACCCATCAAAATCCTATTTCTTATCACAATTATAATTAATATTTAATTTAACAAATAAAATTTTTTTTTTAAAAATATAACAGTGTCACGGCTCGATGTTTTTGGATTTTGGTCAAGAAATATTGCGTTTTTGTTAAAAAAATCCAAATATTGTTAATATTGTTATTCTATGTTCCTCAAACTCGAAGTCCATTCTTGGCGAAACGATCTGACGTGGTAATCCCGGGGGGAATTAATTTCAGGGATTTCCTTTAGCTCGTTGTCAATGACGTCTCAATATCGTCAATAACGAATACGCATGATGAAAATATAAAGTTCAAATGTATTTAATCAAAGTCAGTTTTGAAATATATGTTTATTGACTATTGTAATATGATGGGTAGAACAATTTTGTTTCGTATCCTGTATGTGCACATAGGGTTTTTGGAAGTAAGGTCCAATATTATACATTCAATCATATTTTCACCCAAATATATCGGCTCCAACCTCCCATTAGGTGCGATCACTAGTACTGTGAATCAATATGAATTTACGATCAACGATTTTGTTTAAATTATTTTAAACAGATATTGAGTTTTGAATCTACTCTTTAAACCTACAAATTTACAAAATAAATAACATATTATCATATCTGATAGACTAAAATATGAGAATTACCTACCTATAAAGAAAATAATGAAATCAAGATTTATCTGAGGTGATGGAAAATTATTTGAAATACACATTGAATTGAATTTATATTCATCACGAAAATACCACTTAACCAACTAAATGAAAAATATTGTTGAGTGAATAAGACTAAACCAATCAAATAATAAAAGTTGGCTATTTGTCTCACTCTCGTCGCATGAATGAACACAATATCATCATATAATGGACAATATATTATGTTACGATTACAGACTTAAAATATTTTATAAATTTCAATATACTCAATATACCTAAAGCTAAACTACTGTTGGACAGAAAAAAAATTTACCATGAACGGTATTACAATTGGACTTAGTTCAGTGAAATTGACTTCTGTGCATTTATCTCTAGCTAGGATAATAGGATAATACGGTCGGTCTCACATCATGATTTTCCCAATTCAAATTTGACGATTTCGGAAAACTTTAAAAAATAATGAAATAAACAAATTGATCGGTTTAGTGTACTATAAATATAATATTATAGAAAAAAATAATTTTTATGGCTAACCTAAAATGTATGACGAGCAGACCCAAAGATGACATGACGTGTAACCTGAGTTTGATGAAATTATTTTTACTATCTAAGTATCAAATGATATCTAAGTATTCAATACATTTACTAATGGCTTCTACCCAATAATCGTTTCACTCACCAACTTTTTTCAAGTTTTCTCAGAATTTATAATTACCTAATATGTAAAATCTGAACCAAATCTTAACCATGAATGATAATGTTTTATCTATGTTTAAAGTATTATATTTTTATAACATTTGTAATAGTTTCAAACACAATATACTACACATATGTCCTGCAATGTCTCATCGGTATTTTCAATTGATTTACTTTCAAACATCCACTCAATCATGTTTCCCCAAAACATCATGAATATGCAACGTATTGACCATGTGTAAATATTTTTTTTTTTTACATTCAACAAATAATACTTCATTCTCAAAGCTTTGTCCCTGTGACTTATTTTCCTTGTCATGGAAATTATTAAATTGGATTGCGTATTACGGATTTTGATTCAATATCACGTTTCACTGGTTCATTACAATGCATCGTAGCTACTCAATCGTCATAAATATAAATTTGACTTCATTTGGGGATTTCAGATTCTAAGCTCCGGGTAGCCTTAACTTTCTCTTGACCATTTTACCAACAATTACTGTGGGTGAAATAATGCCAAACGAGCTTATATCATTATTTTGAACATCGATTGAAGCGAAGATAAATTATTGTAAACTTTAAATATTATTTTGTTTAAAATATAAATTAATTGTAAAGTTAACTGTAAATTGTGTAGTAATTATTTGATGAATAAATTGTCCATACCTTCTTGTGTAGTAGACGGATGTTTGGTTTTTGTTTAATTCGTCCTCAATGAGATATCAATATTCAGCATTGATGTGGTAAATAGATTCCTGACTAAATTAATAACGAAGTGGTACAGGAACTGGCCACGTGAGAATGGCTACATATATTTTCAAAATTATTTTTATAATATATTATTGTACTTGTAACAATATATGTTTTTTTTTTTTTTTTAATTTACCATTACAAGTCGGCCAAAATGAATGAATCAATATTTTTATTTGATTCTCAAATACCAAAAAGGGTTCGCCATCCCTGCGTTAGATCATCCACACAAAGATAATAACAATTCCTCGTATCGGTGTATCGTAGGTTTATGTATCTGTACATATAACATGAAACTTTGGCGAAGTCCCGCGAAAATATTTCGAAACGCTGAGGCGGTCGTGCACGCGCCCTTCCCGAGTCAGTCATCCGATTATGAAATTGGACTTTTGGCTGCGAAAACCGCGTGCTCACGCTGCCCCCTGGCACCCGTCCAAAATACCAAACACCCCCAGCCCTCCGCCCGTCAACAATCACCACTGACCTCCCCCGCGACCGAAGGTATTCATAAAGTCTTCCTTAATACATATACGTTTTTGAACCACACACCTCTTTCCGTATCCATCTCGACGGTTACGAAATAAGTATAAAATATATATATATATATACCTATAAACCTAGCTGGTATACTGTAGATCCAGACTTCTGAAAGTATTGCGATGCGTACGAATACTTTGTTATCTGCATGGTGCGGTTACTGCATATACCTATACAATACATGCAATATGTGTGTGTGTGTGTGTGTGTGTGTGTGTGNTGCGGTTACTGCATATACCTATACAATACATGCAATATGTGTGTGTGTGTGTGTGTGTGTGTGTGTGTGTGTGTGTGTGTGTGTGTGTGTGTGTGCGTGTGTGTGTATACACGTGCTGATTTTATTATGCGCGAGCGGGTGGGCGAGGCGAAGACGTGATCCGCGGAGACGAGCTATACGTGTACGGGGAGAGATGAGACACGCCGATTTTTTTATCGGACTACCACAACCGTTATACCGCACCTATACACCAGCCACTATATAATATAGGCATATATATGACCACGCATACCTATACAAGTAGCGTGTAAAAATATATATGCGGTTTGCCGTCGCTCGGACGACAGTCGTTCGATTTATGGCCAGCTCTCTCTCTCTCTCACACTCTCTCTCACTATATTTCTCTATTTCTCTCTCTCTCTCGTCTCCGCTGCTGCAGTCGTTTGCTCGTTATTTTTAGAGTTTTTTTTCTCCGCTGTCTTCTTTTCATGACCACCTTTTATTATGCGTTCGAGAAGTCCCGTTTTTATTTACGTCCTCGGCGCCGTCTCCAAAGGACCGCCGAGACGATGTACGATATTCGCCAGCTCCTCTAAAGTTGCCTCTTTGTACGCACGATAGATATATAATATCGAGGTCTTGTCTCACTCGATTTAAATTCTAAAATGGCGTTAGCATGACACTAACGATGGAAGACTCAAGTTTTAAATTGTAAACTAAGTCGATCAAAACAACTTGCCGATGATTAAAGTTATAAGGACTACAGCTATAATTTAAAATTCATATATTTACATAAAAATGTACAATGTAATTTACTCATTGAATTTTTAATTTCATAAATTGTAATATAAAATTAATGTAATACATTTTACTATGCATGAATATAAAAGTAAATTATAGAAACAAAAATGTTCTATTATTTACTAAAGGAGTTAACAAGTTACCGGTATTTAGAACCTAAACGAAGCGACGAAATCATTGATTTTACAATAATATTTAATTTTTTTGAAGTCTTGTCCGTTTATTCAAAAAGCTGCCAACAAATTATTCAATTTTCCACTTCGAGTGTGATTTCTAATAGGATATTGGAAAAAGTTGGTACTTTTGAGATGCAAAAAATTGAAAGTTCTTAGTACAAATAAGTTTGGAAAAAACAAAGGAAAACCTGTTATATTTGTTCAAACCATATTAAAATTGTCTGTATATAATTACATTTTTAATAATTTTTAGACGTTTTTGAGTTATTTTTAGACATATCAAACGTTCAATTTTTTTCGATAATTGTCGACCAAATTAATTTTAGTAGTACAAAATTTAATATTAAATGTTGAAACAACTTGTTTTAATAAAAAATAATGACATACGAATATAATAGATTTCAAATATATATATAAGTCAAAAAACAAAATATATGGAAATTCATTAATCTTAAATGTAAATCAAAATATGTTTTCATAACTAAACTTGTCTTGCAGTTCAAGTCCTACAGTTGTACTAAGCAACATCATAATATAATTGTACATCGTTTTGAGGGATCAAAAACAGTAAGTTTCTGAAAGTGTATAGACAACTCATTTGACAGTCAATGTCTTTATTATTATTCTAATAAATATTAAAATATACATTTTATACTACAGTAAACATTTTATTTTAAATAAGTAACTGTTTAGTAGGCATCTACTATTTGATTTGAACGATCAATAATTATTATAACTACGTTTAAATTCATCTAAATAATATTAGGAATTTATAGCAATTTTTTTTTTATAAATAACTTGCAAAAAACACTAAATAACTGTTGAACAAATTAACTAGAGTATACAGTCACTTTGGGGTGTCTTGTTGTATGTATTTTCAAAAATTACGAATCCAGATAAGACAGGAAAGCTCCGTGACCGCTGAAACACCGACAAACGGAGTACCTATTTCATTATTTATACATTTCATTCAGTGCTAACAAAACAACACAACTCATTTGACAAGCATCGATCAAATTACCGTCAAATACATTTCCTTAGAATATTATTTTCCTTAAGACATTGCTTACATCTTTTAGTAGTTTATGCTACGGTAAAAATCGTATTTTAAATAAAAATTGAATACCTGCCTACTACTTGATTTGAACGGTCAATAATATAAAAATTGCGTTTATTTTTTTTTATTAGCTTCGTGTGCACAATACTATTCAGTTCAACGATTATAACAAAGTGCTTAATATGAAATGCATAAAAGTGAAAATAAAATAAACAAAATAATATAATTGCGTTTATTTGTCTAAATAATATCATTTGTTTTTATAAATATCTTGTGAAAACCCGAAATCGAAAGTAGGCTAGCGCCCGAGGTCACCTCGAGAATGTTTTGTAAGTGCTCTCGAAAATCAGAAATAAGAGATCAGACGTTATGCGAAAAGCCTTCGCTACCGCCGAAACTCCGGGAAACAGAGGACTTCGGTCGAAACGTCGTCGAGAGTGGGACATCATCATACTCTAATACCCGCACACACGTTCCCGGAGGAGATGGGCGAAATTCCGTCGAGATGTTTCGTCTTTGAATACGTCCTCTATGCGACCGTGCACCATCCATTTCCGGATTACTGTGGTTGGCCATTATCGGCATTAACTTATTTCGGTCGACCGAATGACTACAAAAGTGACGTATCCTCGAAGGGCTACTGTACATATATATATATATACATTATACATATAATATTATCGTGCTCGCCGCGGAATGATCCAATTTCGGTGCGACAAAAGTTCCAAGACGAAATTCGATAAACTCGGAGCATATACATTGTATGGACATCATCTTCGCATATCAGTCCGAATTTTACGGTATCGTGTTCCGGCGGCGTACGAACAACCGATCCTGTGCCGGATGTTGGTCGGATCACCCTCAGTCCTCAGAGCACAAACTACGTAATATTCGTGTGTGGTTGTGTATGTCTGCTGTTGACTGCTTTTAAGGTTCTTTTTTCTTTTTTGTTCCCTTATCCGTAGATCGAATAACGAGTAATACCGTATAGCGCAGAAACGATTTAGAAACGATCGAGTTTAATGGGATGAAAACACAAACATTTAGTAAATAAAAACAATAACGATTTCGAGACATGGCGGCAAGAAATATTGTCAGAAATCGTGCAAAAACGCAACAGCGACTTTCCAGCAGTATATTGGTATGTATACTCGTATGGTTACTTTTCAACATTCCACACAGTTTACGCCAGTGAAGTACTAGAAAATCCAAAAAATTACCTCCGTAAAGTACCTGCGTAAGTGCTTGGTTTTCAATCTTCAGGAGGAGAGCGGAGCGAAAAGTTTTCGAGATTTTTTTACTCCGCACCTTCTTAAGTGTTTTCCGATATGACTTGCAAGGCACATTACAACACCCGAGAAAGAGTGTCACACTAATATAAATTTTGTTATTTTTTCCTCGAACATCGAGCACGCTTTTTACTTACTACAAATTTCGATGGTTCTCAAATACCTAACATAACTACATAATATTATTGCAAACGATTATTCTTGGATTTCCGAGAAATATTATGTTTATTGATGTAAAAGCACATAGTTCCATTTTAAAGTTGTGTTAAGTTATTTGCAACAAAAGCTAATTATTTTATTTATGAACTTCGCTCGTCGTTCCGAGAAGTTAAAATTATGAATTTGTAGGTGTCGAAAATATGACCGGCACTGCTCGTGTCTTACACTAATTCCTATAACAAATGCCCTTATCAATGCATGATTCTATATTATGACGAACAGTTGTGTTTAATAAAATAATATATTATTATTTACAAGGTTTTCCTTACACTTAAACTGTTAAAGCTATCAAATAATATAACGTTGAATACATCGATGAGCTACGTTTAAACTTTTAAATGTCGTATTTAATCAAAGAATGTAACAGTGCAACTCGAAATAAATTAGAAAGGCATGATGCGTATTTATAATGTGCATAAAGGAAACATGTATGAATAGTTACCGAAATTTTCAATAAAAGTATTCGAAACTATATTATTATTATAATAGTTGCCGCAGAAGTGCACGCACCGGAGTGGAAAACAAAATCTTAGAAAATATGATTTCGAACGGAGAGACCGTTTTGATTTAAAAACTTTTGTGTGTACAGTATAAACAGCTGCATGCGAATCGAGGAAGAAATATTGTGTAGGCACGAGCTTGCATAATATATCGTACCAAGTATTACTTTATGTCAACAGACTTAGTTTTTTTTTTTTTAAATAGACACCAAAGTTACCCATGGTTATTTGAACGCAAATAATAATATTATTTCAATATACATTGATCGATCGTGTTGAGTAAGCGATTTCCCGTAATTCACTGATTTACACCGACTATAAATCCATGGTGTCAGATATTATGTAGTTTTATCATTTCGTAGAGGGCTGTAAGTACCTATTTACTAACATAAAATAAAACGAAAAATATCGAAATAAAAATGTTTGATATTGTAATTGTAGTTTTAAGAATGTGCCAAAATAATCAAAAGTAGAGAAATTAGCTGAAATCAACTAGATAAAATATTGTATCATAAATAAATATATATTATAAATGATTGTTACTATAACGGTTTAAAAACTATGACCTTTTAAAAAATCGATGTTTGGTAAAAAAAACTATATATATTTTAATTTGATGATTTGTTGGTGTTTTTTTTTCACTTCATACAATTTAACGCATACTACATTATACATATATAACTGAATTTTATATTGCGATTGATTGTGTTTACTTTTTGAATTCAATATATTTATAACAATTTTCTAAATGCGTTTTTAAAATTATAAAAATTCCTTAGAATCATTTATATTTTAGAAAAAAGTGTACATATTTACATAATATACAATATAATAATTTAGCATATACTTTATGGTATATACATCGAGATTAATATATAATACTAAGGCCATTTATTTAAACTCAGTAAATATAAAATAGAATATCTAGTTTTAATATTTTTGGAATAAAATTGTTTTGAATTATAATGTTTTTCATATTACAGACTTTCAACCATAAAATAAGTAATTTACCTGACCACCTTAAAGTGAGTTAGAAGGTACAAAGTACATAAAAAAAATGAATAATAATGGTACTTTTATGTACACGCGTGTCGTATACTAACATTTTATTTAATATAAAAAAATACTGATAAAAAAGTTTAAAAACAAAATTGTATTTCGTATATTTTTAGAACTGATGCTAATATAGATTAAAAAGAAAAACTAAAATGAAATATGCTTTTGTGTGGCCCAGTAATGGGTGTATTATAATGATTGATATGTAAAGTTTATTTTGAGTAGAAATTATAAACTATAGATAGTGAAATGAATACATGGCTGTACTAAATCGTTAAGTGTTTTTTTCACTAAAATAGGTATACCAACGGCGATAAAAGGTATTGAAAAACAAAATGTGAAATTGGCTAGGTTACAATTATTTGGAACGATCTAGGTACTATGTGACAAATGTTACATTTTCTCATTTTCATAACTGATTATAGCACTGAAAACTGAACAGTGAAATATAAGTTAGGTTGCAAGTCGTGTTGTTAAAACCGTAAATGAAGAGTATAGGTATGGGAAAATAAACATTTTTTTGTAATTTAATTTTTGGATATTTAATTTGAACCACATACTTATATAAATTAAAACTATTCAACTAGCTTAACTCATCCAACTATCATCCACAACTATTTCAGAAAGTCCCAGAAGCAGGGTAAAAAGATCAAGGTTAGGGGACCTGTTTATCTAAAAAAAAAGAAGACCTGTAGATCTATTATCAAATAATAACTGTATAACTTATTATACTTTATATTAACATTATTAGTATTAATATTTCATGATGAAGTACTTCTATTGGGAGACTTCTTTACTCTGTCAATGACATTTTGGTATCTAAACGTAATCTATTATTTATGATAATTCAAAAGTGTTACATATTTCCTAATAAGTAACAATACATTTTTAAAAAAAAAATTTCAAAAAAAATCATTTGAAATGGAGAAGTAGTTAATATGTTTATAGTTTGTACGATAGCAATTAGCAACCAATAAGTATTATACATATTAAAGTTAAACAATAATATTATAATGATTCAAAATGTCAAAATATTATATATTCACTGTGCATTCAGTATGAAAATAACTCGATGACAATGTCGATGTGTACAAATTGAATTTCAAACGAATAACGAATCATAATATTATTATAATTCATCAAAATATTCTCAGAAAATTAATCTGCTTCAGTAAAATTAAGTTAAGGACGTTAAGCGTACTTAAATCATCTTCACTGCTTTTTTTTCTTTTTTGGTTTTCAATAACCTTAATGCTCTTCGAGAAAAACTGCAAAAAAACCTCCATGGCATATTACACGAAATATATTAGCTTACATGAACTGTGCAGCACGTCTGCCGTCTGCGAGAAAACTTAACCGACACACTGTGACGCCGACCACATTGTAGCGATTAATGCCGACGTGTAAAACAGTTTACACCTCCTCTTGATTTCGACAAGCATACCGCGAATACTTTTCGATCAAATTTATTAGCGATCACCATGAACTATTTTATTTCGCTTCGAAGTCTTTGATCTTGTTTAATATTGTTATACGATATTGAACCCTAATTATTTTAATAAAGAGTAAAAACTAATAACACGCTGAAGTTTTGTCACACTATGTACCAAAAAAGGACCGAGGGTTGTTACATTATCACAAGTTATGATAACAGTATTATATTACATTGAAATACGCATCATCAAAAATATTTATTAATAATAGTTTTGGTTGTTGTAATTATTTATACTGTTATTATTTATTGTTATTATTTACTGATTTACAAAAAAATACGTTTCACGTTAATTCTCTTTATGTAGATTTGAAAAACTTTTCACCTCATCCCGTCTTAAAACCATAGCAGTGCTTAGGTTAATTTTAACAGTTTGTAGTAATTAAACAGCAACTTCAGCGGTATTCAGTAACTTACCTACCCATCGCCTTTGCACGCGACAACAATTATTATTTTACTTGAGGTTTATGGAGTAAGTGGTAAACGTGTGACTATTTCACTTGTTTCTTGACCAGTAAGACATAATGTGAAAAATATTTTTTTGATTTCACTCCAACTGTATAATATGCGCACAACTAACTGCACATTAATAACTAAAAGTTGTAAAATATCATTAAAATCATAAAGTTCAATGAGTTTATACGATATACGGACTGATTCTAGCTGTAAATTAAGTTTATTTTTTGCCCATTGTTTGTACTAATCAAAACAATTGTTCTTCATGATTTCCCTTAGACATTTTGTATCCATGTAGAATTTCAATTTTTCTACTCATTTCTAAGCTGTTGCGGCATCCCAATTTTTCACCATTGATCATAACCAATATTATAATATTTGATTATTTTATTATAAATTATGATTGTTTTCAAACAGATTGTCATGAGCTGACTGTTTGATGTCAATCTGTCGTCGTTGAAGTTGATTATAATATTTTTGATTGTCTTTAGTCTATAGGTTAGACGACTTATACCCTCTATCTCTTTGTTTTATTTTATTTTAAATTATTCAAAATACAACTATTGTACACCATCGCTAATTAATTAAGAACAACATGCAAATCTATACCTGCATACTATTATAGCATAAACTGATAATATTGTCTTTTTAAATATTAATTTAAATGTTTGTTACAATTCAAACAAACATTTACGTATATTGTAAATACTAACGAGAACAAAAAAAATCTTACCAAGAAGGGCCATTATTTATTATTGAGTCCGTGAACTTTTCTGACTTTCCCGATTGTATATTTCAAATTTCATTTAAATCAGTTCATTATTTAGTTTATGAGGAGTTAGTTTTAATACATGTACTGCTGGTGAGTTGGGGGGGGGGGGTAGGTAGTAGAGCTCTGGTTTTCTCCGACCCAATTATTCTAGATTAAACTTTATGGGAGTGTTTTAAGAATTTATTGACATAACTTCATGAGCAAAGATAATGTTACAACGTTATATTTAGGAATATTTGGAAGTAAAGTTTTAAGAGTCTTTTGAAGTAATGGTTTAAGAATCTAACAAAGAATATTAAGAGATAATTACTTTTCGAGCCTCATAATTTTGTCAGAATGTTGTAACAACGTTACAACAGGCAGTTATTTTTAAACGACTATGAAATATTTTCGTAAGATGATAACATTTTATAATATTTTATTTATTTTTTTTTTTTTATTGATCTAAAGCCCGAAAACTATGGACATTAGCTGTTTGCGAGGGGAATTTGAAACATGACTTTAGTGTTTGTATGTGCGGCAAGGATGTGTTGGTGAAAACCCGGGTGGTCAAAAATCCGAGTGCTCGCAACGATGGCCGGTACGTATGCTAAGAGCATTGCAGATTGCGCGAACGACAGCGCCTCACCAACCCACAATATTATATTATTCTAGGAGTGGGTAAAAAAATGTACATTCTAGAAATTTCTGACCTCCGCAATTTAAATAAAAAAAAACCGGAGGAATATTAACCAAAATCTCGACTCAGTTCTTATTCTTTTATTTTGCTTATAAATGATTTACTGATTACAAATTTGAAACAGATTCTTGCCATAGTTCCAAATCTCCAATTATTCAACTTCCGTAACGCGGCGTCTTGAATAGTCAAAACAGGTACACCAGCGTCGAAACCATAATGACATTGTTATTACAATCGTCATACCTTGCGTGATGTAACTATGTAAGTATATAATGAATTCGACGTAGAATAATAAAATTTATTCTATGAAATAATAATACGATTCACGATAGTAGCACAGCAATACACTTCAGTCGTGAGCGAAGACATGCCTATAACATGACAATATGTGTATTGAAATTTTTAAGATCATGTTTTAGCATTAAATCAGGGACATTTCACATCTTTTGGTTTCGGTTAATTGCCGACGTTGTTGGACGGACGGTCCGACAAATTCGGTATTACGTATGATAACGTCATTTCGTTGCAAGATAATATGTTATGATATAGGCTTAGACGATTTCGAGCAGTATTTTGACTACCAACCGAGTGGGCCGTGGTTGGCGGGTGCGCTTTCCACCCGGACTGCCGTGGTAAATAAGAGCAGTAACGACAGCTGATAATAACAACTCTTGTGTAGCACCACGCACAACCTAACCTACACACACATAGTGCCCGCCCCGTTACAAGAAAAACGATGTCCTCAACAACAAAGTTTTTTCATTAAACAACCTACACTCCGCGTGTTGAGTAATTAAAATATAAGCGGGCCCAGCAGGTACGGTACACCTGAATAAATTTGGTCGATTGTTAAACACGGTAAAGTTCACAATGCACTAGGATAAATTAACCACAGCGATTCGGGATTTCAAAGAGAGCACGCGTAATATATTTTCGTTGTAACACTATGCATATAAATGTACTCTCTCTGCAAGACGTCTACAGCGTAGGTTAGGTTAGCTATATATTTTTGTGTGCGAGTACACATAGTTCCGCGAAAAAAAAAATGAAACGAAATAAAAACAACCAACGTGAAGCCAACACCCCAAGCGTGGTTTTTTCAGGGCTTCAGTAAGTTTTCTTTTTGGAAATCAAATGTTAATGAATTTTTTATAACAAGTAATACCCAGTAAAAACTAAAATTACTATTTTTCAATATTTAATAATAAACATTATTATTTATCAACACTTTTCGTTTTGAACCATATCCTGTTATTAATTTATTATGTAGAGTAAATATTATGACAGTCAAATTGAAAATAATAATATAATAATAGCACTATATTTACTGTCTAGCCATGAATTATTTGGACGGACGGACAGATCGAAAAAACGGTCGTAGGTACCTATAAAATAATGATTCTCGCCATATAGCTAAAAATAAATTTGTAATTTTATCATTACTTCGTAAAACCACAATTTTCGAAGCAATTATTATTAGTACGGTTTAGTCGTTATTTTTATTGTTCGTCGTATTATTTTGACGTGTACGTCGTCTCTGCAGTAAAAATATACGTATGGTAAGGTATTAACTATTATTTATCATTTTGTCCAACTTACAACGATCGATTGGAACACTTTTGACGTACACAAAATGTTCCTTTATCGAAATGTGTTATAGTATATCGGTATTTTTGCACAGGTGATAATATTACTATTCGCCATGGCATGATGGGCATCTCTGACCATGGTATAATAATATAATATGGTTGATAAGAACATATTACGATATCACGATGAGGTCAAGGTGACAAGATGAACCAGATAAAGGATTTTCGTTTAATTGAAAAATACTCATAAAGTTTGGTGGATTCTGGCTATCGAAATACTTGTATATTGTCGTCCCATTATTAGGGAAATTCCGTTTGGTTCAATTAGCGAGACACGCTCATTAATTTTAAAACTAAAAACATTATTGAAAATATATTTCACAAATAACAATGTAGTTTAAAAAAAAAATTCGTCTTAACATTTCTCTAAGAAAATTATTTTTTTTTTATGTAATATTTTTTAGTGATAATATGTATTTTTAATTCTTTATTAAAAAGCAGAATATTTTTAGGAGTTCTCCAATCTATAAAAACTAAATTTTGAGACCAATAGATAATGAGACAATATTGATGTTTAAAATTTAGTTATGGAGGAGTCTAGTGTGGTGCAGGAGTACTCTGCTAAATGTCAATCCAATTTTTTGTTCATCGAAATTTTAAATACTTATAAGTTTTAACTAATAAACTGAAATTTGATCTTAATATTATATTAAAATACTCCGAATAAAAGTTGATTCAAAATAAGAAACTAAAAAATAATTAAATATGTAAAAAACGATAGCAATACAAATAGTTAAAATTTAATTGTTCCCCAAAAATATCGTTCTTGTAAAAAATATGTTTTTAAGAACTTTAGTGTTTTCTGAAATAATGAATATTTTAAAATACATTGATCATCTCATGTACGGCATATTATGGTTACTTAGTTTATGACTGAGTATATTTATGTAAGCAACAAATTATTAAATAATATCACACGGGTTCGAGTGCCCGACCAGCATGTAAAAGTTTTAGTCTAGAATCTTAAGGAATTGTACGTCAACAAAGAGAAAACTTTTGAGTTGGTTATATCTGAGTCTTGTAAATCAAAGGTCGAATTCAGGATGTTAATTTTTTTTCATACTTATACATCAATTTTTAGAATGTTTATGGGTTGTGAGAGATAAAACTATGATAGTTACTTACAATAATACATTTTGATTTTATTATGTAACCGAAGTGATTATTTATCAAAGTTTCCTCCGATATTTATTTCATACTTTTATTTTCCATTTTTGTTTAGGCGAGTTCAAAAACAGACAACTAAAATCTTTTAATATGTTTGCTGTGAGAAACAAGCTACCACAATATTATATATACCATGGTCACTTTTAACCACCTATCTATATCACATGGCTGAATATAACAACAGATAAGTCCAAAAAATAACAGACAAATTGAAATCGAATTATTTTTGTGAGTTGCTTTGCTAAGTCAAATAATTGGTATAGGTATCTAAATATCTCTTACTTTATAAACACAATATAATACATACTATTGATTATAACCTGTGTTATTCAACAATTATTTATTTTAAATAAAATAACAAACATCAGTACTATAAAAAAATTTCAATCGATATGCCTTACTGCCTTACAGTTATCATCATCACAAACTCTTTAACTCTTTGGTGGGTTTAGAAAACTCTCTTTTCTTATAAATCTAACAGTTCCAATATTTTCAGCATAAGACCAAGTACCATAACATACAATATCGTAATAACAGTTATAATCATCCTAAACCACTTATACCAACCTTTCTTTTACCATTATCTCTGTAGATCCATCTCATTTTCATAAATTTCCAAGGGACCTTATTATAAACCCATCATTTATATACAAAATAAATAAATTATTATAAAAAAGTAAAAAAGTAAAAAAATAAGACATTTGAAGTAATGTCAATAGACCCTCTTAACTCGGTCCATCGTATATATGATTTGTATTACTTATTGTACGTATATTCTATGTAGATAGTAAATATTGGTTTTCAAATAAATAAAAATAAAAGTATCTATAACAATACAATTGTTGGTCTGTCCTACTGAGTGTAATTGGACGATTGATTTAGAAAATACCACATCAAGGTTAAGTCGTATAAACTTGATTTACAAAAGTATTTATGTGATCAATCTTACTAAGATATTTATGATAGTTAAATTTAAGTTTTTATTGATCTTCTATATGTGGATTAAAAATTTATTTTAACCTGTAATATAATATTGACAAAATTAAATTTTCATTTCAATTCTAAACGTTTGTCAATAATAGTAAAATATTAATCAATCACCATATAATTATAATAATAATCAATTTGATATCCGGAAAAATAGTTTGAACATGTTTAAAATGTAATAGTGTCTAAACAATAACATATAATTTCTAAAATAGTTATTTACCATAAATGACAATAATATTTGTCTCAATTCACCACTGAGCCACTGAGGTATAACCCCGTATTAACCTATATAGGTAGTGATAAGTAATGAAAATTGTTAATATCCGTAAAAATGTACTAAATAATTCTACGTACCTATTATTTTTGATTTTTGTTTACAATAATTGTTGTTGTATTCCGTCCACTTCGGCATACACAGTATTTGGGAAATTTTATCCCTCTCGAATCGGATATCACGTCAGCGACTCGGGTCTGCGAGAAATAACCATATTATGTTTCGTTTGTTGTCGACTCCTCCACCCCGAGAGTATTTTCAGAGAACGAGGAGGGCGGACTGCAGCGCCAACCAAAGGGTGGCTGACGGTGTCACGAGGGCATGTTCCGGTCTCGACGACCGAGTCGCTCATCTTGTGTGTCTATACACGTGTGAATCCGGTCCTTTCGGGGTGGGTGTGTGAGGGTGTGTGGCTCGGTCGGGTTACGGAGACTTGGCGGACCTGACCGGTAGAGTGTGTATCCGCGCATTGTGTGTGTGTGTGTGTGTGTGTGTGTGTGTGTGTCCCGAGTTATTTATTACACAAGACGTCCGTTCGAATTCGGACGCCACTCGTTGTCGGAAAAGTAATTCACTGTGCTCACGGCACACACCCGAGAGAGCACACAACGCATCGCGTCTGTTGCGCTAGGTCGTAAATGAAAAAAAAAAAATAGAGGCAGAGGAAATAGAAAACGTTTCGTCCGAAGATTTTCCGGCGGAATATTAACACCGTCGAGTGGCCCCGCATGGGAAACGCTCGTATTCGGTCGGCGGCCATATCATACAACAATAACAGACTATTATTATGCCGCCTATAGTTCGTCGTCGGCGGTTGTCGTTCTGTACGGCTAGAAGAAAATATTGTACCTACTTTGGTCCAACCCTTTTACCGTGTACGCCTCTAGTGGCCCACGACTTGGTGTTGTGATCAAACAGTATTTGACCAACGGTCTCAGTTTATACGTGTGGACGATATATTATATTGTCATCATAATTGTATTTACTTATTTTGCGCGTATAAAATACGTCAAAAGTAGTCTTCAGATCTATGGGGTCACCCCAAACATACGAAATGGTGATACGATCGATAGTTAGGGGCCTTTTAGGTTACCTATTTAATATTATACGAAATAGCACTTTTAGGTGAACCGACATCAACCCGTAAGTGCTTCCGATTTGACTTTTTTAAGATTTAAAAAAAATATAACACAATTCACGTGATGATGATTAAAAACTATTGCTTTGAATATTTTTTATGTTTTTTTATTAGGTTAAAAGGCTTCAACATCTCAGGTAATTAGAATATGATAAATTATAAAGTATTAATCTTATGTGGAGACATTATGTTAAACATAAAAAGGGGAGCGTAAAGTATATAATGTACAGCTTTGTATATTATTTTTGTAAACATTTTATTTAAACAATGATACTCAATCGTATGATAATTTATTTTAGTTTCATATCCAAGTTTGTCTGTACTTGCTATTTTATTATTATTTATTTAGGTATTGAAATGTCTTAAACTATAAAATTAAACAAATTTCATAAAATTAAAAAAAATGTATGTGGGCAATGTGCTCAAACGATAGCGATTTAATTAGAATCGACTGAATTAAAAAAAAAAAACATTTTTAGGTATTGGGTTTAAAAGAAAAAGAACCTAGCTGTTAAGACCGGAAAAACCTCCAAGTCGAATTATTGGTTCCGATTTTCCATTTAGGTCCAATTCCTACGGTTTTGGTTGGTATGAAAATGTATTACTACACACTACATAATATTGTCGTAGTTGATATGTGTTTTATTTACAAGTGTATTTCGGTTTGCAGTAATTTAGATTTTTAAAACATGAATGCAATTTTGGATCTCCTCCAGGACATAAACAAGTGTATTATGTAAAACGTTGCCAACCAGAGAGCAACCAGGCTTTCGTGAACGTAGTTCACCGCGAATAAGTATTGTAATAATTTTAGAAATTACCTATATATTTGGTTGGAAAACGGCCAAATAATATTTTTAAATAAAGAACTACAACCGATTACTTTTTCGCTTTCTACACGAACACGTTTACAATTATTATGTACAAATTAACAAACAGTTTTACAGCAGAAGTTAAGTTTCAATATTTTACAATAATAGTGTCAGTGCGTCATTCGGTATTTGCATAAATGGCTCAATAATTACTATAAACCGTAGACCTACAACTTAAATTATATTTTCTTTGGTAAAATAGCTTTTAAACTTAATTCAAATATGATAGTTGGACCTTATACAATTAAATATTCAACACTATTTGTTTTACAATCTCTGATGACCAAAAACTTAGAGTTATTTAAACAAAAAATAGAAATAATTTAATATATCTTTTGTGTAATGATGTTTCATGGCTTGGAAATGAATTTAATTTAGTGATATTTACATCAAACGGTTAGAAATATTGCAAATGAAATAGGTTTTAACCATTATTACACACTTAAAATGAAGTATGTTCAGGTTTGTATTGAAAATAAAAACGCCTTAAAAATAGGACAAAATGAAATAAATATAAACAACCTAGAGCATTTAAAAATTAAAAAAGAAAACACAACAACTTCAATATTTTACTTTATTTAAACACTCACCAATGCTGGTCGGTCTATACTTAAAGTTTTTTTATTATGCTTAATCATTTTGTTGTTGTTATCACATGTTTGATAAAAACCAAACTTTGATCGACAAACAGTTGTAGATAGTGATCGACGATATAGTAGGGAACAAATTGACCCGAAGACTGATAAATTAATCACTGACGTTATTAAACTGCGTATAGCAACTTGAAAGTTATAGCTTAACTGTGTATTTTATTCGAGTCAACGTGAGTACATCTGCCAATTTTTTGGAAACAAATTAAAAATTGTAATTCAATCGCAAAACCGTTACACGTGCTCATTTATGCTGGAGCAACGTGTAAGATATTGTTAAGTTAATATTATTGTAATTCTGCTATTTTCGTCTACTATAATGAAACGTATGCGAACGAAAACGCTTATCGTAGAATAATAATTCATATAAATTGAGTGTCCCCACCCCCCAACATTATCTAATCGATAAAAAAACATTTTTTTGTTTTTTGAAATTGTTTTAGAGTTTGTAATTATTTGTAAATATATGTAATCAAAGTATAGGTTATCATCTTAAAATAACTTCGGTAGACCGACTTCACTAAGCCTCTCGACCTTGTCCAATAAATTTAGTACAGTTAGATATTTTTAAAACAATTTTTTTACTTTCATGATTTTTAATCAAGTTTCAACTTTTAACCTTTAAAAAAATAGTCAAGATAGATGGTTCTCTAGCAGCACACATCCGTGAAGATGAAGAACATAATATTATTTTGTGGTTTATGATCTTGTTAGATTCATTTTGAATATTAGAATCGCAGGGATAAATTTCAGACATTTATCATGAATAGTTCGTTTCTCACAGACATTTAAAGTTGTACATCATAAAAGCACTCACATATCCACATTTGTGTAAAATAACACCAAGTGCTAAAGGTGAGAATTCGTTTAAAATTGTAAGAAGGCTAACAATTACGGTGCAAGTTTCATAAGAACAGTAAACATGAAAAAGGTTAATATCTTAGAAACAGACCACTAAACTGTTGAGCACTTGAACAATAAACGCGTTCCAGGTCAGACAATTTTTAGTTTCAATCGTATTGTACCAAAATAAATATAAGTATACTCTAGTTAATAATTCTCCAAAAATTATAAATCAAGAAAGTGTCCATACCACCCTGACTTGCAGGCCATCAGTTTTTTTTAATTTTACAGTTTTCCATACGTCAGTGAAAAATGATATTTTTTTGCATCGAGTTTGATGAATGTAGAAGGGGGGGGGGAGAATTGAACTTCATATTCCCATAAGTAGGTACGTAGTAAAATGTTTGTAAGGTTTTTTTTTCGTCAGATGTCGTGTGTATGGAACCGTATTTTTACATTTCAGAGTAATGGAACAAAATCGATATATTTGCCTAGAGACCATGTTTATGACAAGTTTTGTAATATTTACGACCATAGTTTCCGATATAAAAAAAGTTACTATTAATTTGATTAATTCACCGACCAAACGTAGCTCAATAATTTCACACGGGTTTAATGTCCATCATAATAATACGAGTGCAAATATGCAATATTATAATTAATTATAATAATAAAAATAAACATAATAATAACACTAATGTTAATATTCATACACCGTCTTCTCTATATTTGCTAATAATAATTGTGTAAAATTTAAAAGCCTACACAATAATTTGATTAAAAACATTATGTTCTCAAAAATATATTTCGAAGACAACTTTATTGGAAATTACATTCTGCCTATTTATTCAAATATTTCGTTTTATACATTTTTTTAAATGTTTTTACTTGGCACATAATATTTAAGTACCTATAATGTGATGCGTACATTTATTATTTTTTAGGAGAAAATGAAAGATGAAATAAAAATAAAATGTACACATATAATAATATTACCATATACTGTTTTTTTTTAATATCTGAACAGTAAACTTTTAAGTTGGATTAAAAAAAACTAATTTTCGTTGACATTTCATTAAATGCAACGGAACGAAAATGTACGAATCATTCATTGTCTTGTTAAAATATTATAAAAACTTAATACAAATTGAAACAGCATTTATTATTATTATTATTATTTTTGATACACCTATCCGATAATAGTTATTTTTCTCGAACACAACTAAATGCTTTAGAACAATACTTTGCCCATGGTATACTCATATTATTATTAGCTTATATAACGGCACGTTTTAATCTTTTGTATGATAATATTATACAAATAAATAGTCTTGAAATTGTATATTTTTAGTCGGTATTATAATTAAAATAAAACGTCTTATTGTAATGTGGTTCTTTGCATATATTATATTATAAGAACGTTTTTATGGGAGCCATCGTTAGTAAAACAAAAATTAAAAACTATTTTTTTTTTTTTTGATTAATTTAATGTTCATTATAATTGTAAACTATGGTAGTTGCATTCGTTGTTGTAAACACTAAACGAATACATTAAATTTATGCTAAAAAGTGTGTACACATTTTCGCTGACTCCGTTGAAAAAAAATTATAATAATTACGAGTCAAGGTATTTTATTATTTTGTATCGTCACCAAATATGATTTTAACAATATATTTAAACGACATTTTCTCATATTATATTTATTTATAAAACAAAAACAAACATAACGTGGTAGTTGCGGCCTAATACTCAAATTGTTAAGATTACACTTCAATAATTTATTGTATTTTATTGAAACAGACAATGCATGATATTTCGACAGTATTATAGCCGAAAATATGTTTTTTTAATTTTATACGAATCCAGTCGATCGTTAAATACACCACTGCCGATACAGGGCCGTTGGTGGCTCCAAAAAAATGGTTGGGGTGGGTTTATTTCCAGAAAACATTCGATATTTTACTATGTTTCTTATTGTAGTATTTTTTTTTAACAATATATAATCCCCCCCTCCTGACGCCGAAACTGTATGAATAGATAGTAATTATTATTGGTGGAAGGAGAAAAAAATATAGCTGCTTATATCACTCTGAGAATTTACCTACAGTATGAATGTAAAGTCTAAACAAATATTAAAAACATAATATTTTAATAAAGTTTTTGCGCTTATAACTTTTTTTTTTACGCATTTTGAATTACCGTACATTTTGTAGCGGAATATTTTTATAGGCATTTTTATGTATAAAATCGAATGGGTAGTTAATTAGTAATAAGTTTACGAGTTCAAATGAGTGGTTTGGAGTGGCAGATAGTGGTACTTACTCCACAAATCGTTAGTCTACAACTCCCCTCATGAAAACTTTAAATACTTATAATAACTAGAATTAACTATGTAGGTACTCGTTTGGAGTTCCGTTCTTATATCTATATAACGATTCGCACAGAAAATAATGTACTAAGGATGTGTATGAAATCAAAAACGTACATTAACGTCATTCAAAAAAGCAAAACACTTGAACGATGATAACATTTTTACTTTTCCAAAAAGTGTAGATTTGCGCAATGACTCAAAGTTTAATCTAGGTACGTAAAAAAAAAAAAAACGGTTTTAAAAAACGTCAATGCTTCAAGATATTGTAATCAGTGTATAACTTTAAATTAATCACATCTAGCCGGCGTAGGTACTATTTTCGGCCACTGACATCATGGCGAGACGGAACGTCTTGTCTGTCAACAAATCCAATACGATTCGCAGCGACGGCGTCATCGTCATTATATATTATTATATTTTGTAATTATACTTCACTGTGGTGACAGTATATTATTGCATAAATTAAGCGTGTGTCCGGGCACGGTAAAATAAATAAATTATAATATTTGAACTGCTTCAGAATTTCGATCACTTATTAATTTGAAAATTAAATATTCACTTTCACTATGTCATAAAATATTATTATCTTTTCAATAATTGTTTACGTTTCTCACTCATGTGCCAAAAATAACCAATCACCTTTACGTAAAACACCGAAGAAATGATAGTTTATCGATTTTTAGTCCGACAATGACGACGATAACTACGATGATAATAATAACACCTAATGCAACCCAACAGATAATATCATGGAGTACTTACGTATTTATTAATTAAAATAATTTTAATATTTTCAGATTTAAATGTTTGGCAATAGAACCACATAACCTATTATGCAGTTACAGCTGAAATAACCGAGTTATATTGAAAATAAACAGTGTTTTTCGTTTTCATATAAAAAGCACAAAATGTTGTTATAGTAATATAATATCGTTTATTGTGCAAATCTGGTTTGGACCGCACTTTCATTGTTTTGCTAACCTTTTAATCCAGCCCAGCGAGTGCTGTAATTTCAGCGTCAAAATAATGCCAGAGTATTATGCGTCCGATTTACTGATATTTACGTATAATTACATTATCCGTCGAAAACAATAATTTCACCACGACGGAAGCGCACAATATGTGCCATATAATATCATATTATAATAATAACCGTACACCGTCGTCTACTGCAATAACATATTATTGATCGATACGATCTGTTGTGGTAAAAATTATAATATGTGACGTGTTTTTGACAATATATTTTCTACCATACAACCGTACCAGTACCGTAATAATTTAACTAGTTGAGGCTCGTGTGTAAACAAAATCAACGAGTCCCCCTCACGAATTGTAAAAATACTTTAACATGAATATTATAAATTATTATTCACAGGCAGACATGGCTGTGCAGGAAAATAGTCCCTCTACATTGTATAGCATGCCTCTACACTCTTTTACCAAATAAAAAAAACTAAAACAAGACATTGTTCTGTTTAACATAATATTGTTAAACTTTTATCTATTATTATATTTGCATATGAATTGTGAATCAAAATTAACCACAAATGAATTAGAAGTTGTGTGTAAAATTAATTATTTGTAAAAATAAGAATATCTATAATATTAACAATATTATTAACTATTTGAATGATTGTTTTGTACCTAAACACTATGCGCAGGAAGTAATTTATATAATATACGATTAACTAGGTATAAAAAAAATGTACACTTCAATCTGGTTATTGTTGACTTTTTTAAAAAATAAAATAGTTACCAAAAATACGTAGGTACACATAATTGGCACAAAACTTACAATATTAGCAAACAGTCATGCATAATGGAATATTAAAATATAGGTATATTATTTTCTGCTCTTTCAATGTTTAGTCGTACCTTTTATGAATGTTTATCTTGACAAAGTTTTGCCAGTAAAGGTTATAAGTTTCAACTAGAAAATTGATCGCTCTACTCTATTATTCATTTATAATAATCAGCTGGATTTTGATTTGACATAATTATTCTTAAGTCAAAGACTAATATTGTTAGCTTACAATGTGAATTTAGTGAAACCTCTCAAAACCGGACGCTCTATCGGTCGTTAGAGGAGTTTTCACTGAATTAATTATTATTATAATAATATGCAAATAACCAGAACTCGCCGTCCAAATACCAATCACCAAAACTGAACGCCCACCCACCGGAGAAGAGCTGCCGCTGGATATAAAATATACATAATATTGAGCTTTGATAAAACGTTATAATATCGTATGAAAGTCGTTTCGGACAAACTTTTGTCGTTTGATGTTATCAACGTGGTTTATTCATAACTGTGTGTTTTAATGGTACCCATACGCTTGCACGTTGACTAAAAACGTTACTTAATATTCGATTTCGTCAGGAGTAGGTATTTTACATTACGAAATGCTAGAACGAAACGAACAACTGTTCTCGAAGCTTCGATGTGATAATATAATTTCACACAGTTATCAACGTTATATTATGTTCACGCATAATGATATTTTGGTTATCACGAGCCATTAACTTCGGTCTCGACTCGTCGAGAGCAAAAGGCGCTGGTTCCGTATTATGATAATACACATTACGGAAATGTTGTTGAGTTTTAACATTATGTGACCAGCAGTTAAAATAGGTGTTTTCGGTTTGGCGACTGCAGCGCGAACTATGGAGTTCATTTTTTTGTATGAACCCCAAACAAATGCGCAACCGGAAACACTCTTCGGGGACCATATACGAGTTGAAACGCCGCCGTCCAGAGTTTTCGGTCATATATATATATTTAAGTTTGAAAGGCGATTCAAAAGTTTGGCAATTACTTTGTGTGCAAAACAATCCGTGCACATGTTATGTTCGAAAACACTATACCTCGCGAGTTGCTCAGTCGAATGTTCAGGAATTCGTGGTTTCCGTTTTGCACGCGATTCACGGCATTGGTGCCGAGTGAATATTAAAATTGAATAATATATTATTCAATTACATATTATTATCTCTGAACAATAACATTTGGCGGTGTTCGCTTACAGCCGACCAAACGTTATGCCGTGCACAAACGTGTGTCGTGATTAACACATCTATGATAAATAAACACCAGTTGTTTCACTCGGATTTTTCAGGGACTTAAGCTTTGACAAGAGAGCTTCAAAGGTCTTAGACTCACCTAAAAGCTAAAACGGAATTGTGATTTTTTGACGTTTACTTAGAAATTTACTCTGTGATTCGATAGAATTATGCTAAAAACATAAATAATTGTATAAATTCCACGAAATGTCTTCGCTTTGAAAATGTTTTGTCCAAATTTAACACATAAGATATTATTTACATTACAATTTTACCTATCGGCGTCTTAATTTATCCGTGTACTACTTAGTTTAAAATTTAAGATATTTAATTTCTGTTATCAGTCGTAATTATGTAGCCTTGAGACTACATATTATTATTATTTTGATTGTATTGTAATACATTTTTTTTTAAATAAAATTATATTTGTATTAAATATATAGTCATTATTACAAAGAATCATGCATCATTGTTTTTGGTTACTAAAAAAGGGATATTATGATATTATTAATAAGTTAACTAAGTTGTAGACTCAATACAATTTGAATATTTTAAAATTAATCTATTAAATGTTCGCATAATAAATACAATATTAATGATAGTGATAAAAAATATATAATAATTTCCTTGAACCATGGTATATTTTTCGAGGTTAGACCCTTTCAAATGTGGCAGATGATGTGGACTAATGTTTTCAATAGGTGACATAATGACTTAATTTATTGCTTTTTGGATTAAAAATTAAATTTCTTTTGCCCACTCATATTAATCATTACCAAGAAACTTAGTACTTAAAACTGTAAATAGAGATACTAATCGTGTTAGTATCGCAAGAGTAAGATACTAGTTGCAAGTGTTATGTGTGCTAGATGACAGCAGTAGTCACAAACTAGATTGCACACAAAACTTGGTAATGGTAATACAATACCATGGAAAAATTGATTTTCCCGAGTTAAGGAAGTTGTACAAATGTTTAAATAAGTATTACAAATCGTTACAATCGATACGATATTTTGAGACTTAGATATCTTTGGTGGTACTGGGGTAATAGACCTTTAACCTTGTACGGAGTGACCTATGACAAATTAAATCCTCGGGGTTTTACCCCTTCTTAATCTCCATTAAATGTTAATTGCGCAGATTTTTAACACAGTTTTTACGGTTGGTCTGGCCATATTCAAATTATAGGATTTAATTATATGTAATCGTAGTCACTGTTTTCTTGCTGAATCTACTAATGAACATTTTATGAAATTCGGTCGAAAATAAACTGTGGATTTTCATGAATTATATATTCTGTTGTACGAGTTTGATTTTAACTAGTAGATACATCGATTAATTATGGTTGATCCTGCACAACATTACCCTTGACAAATTAATTAACGCCAGAGGATTTACCCCCTGTCTTAATGGCCGTTAAATATAATCTACACATATTTTTAACACAGTTATTTGTTTGATTTCGACCAAATAAAAAATACAAGTTTTAAATATTACCTATATCCAATTACAATAATTACCTATTTTATTTTCCGGAACCATTGGAAAACCTACATACAAATAAATCTTAGTGTGAGCAACTTTTTAAAATGAAAACCGAAAATATTTATTAGGCTTCGTGATGTACATTCCCGAATAGGTACAGCTTACTTATGTACCAAATTTCAGAACAATCAGAACTATGAGTGTGATTTATTAGGCAATGGGTCGTTTGCACACACACCCGACCACCAAATAAACAATGGTTTTTTTAACAGGTATTTAATATTATTCTGTATAAAATACAGTGTCATTGATGTATTCACTTTTTTTACGATAACGAATGACAGTTTTTAACTATTTGAACAGTATTTAGTTATATTTAATAGTTCCGTCGTCCATATCCATCGAATCATCAATTAACTTGATCGAGTCTGATCTCGGATTTGCATATTAACTAGTTATAAGATGTATTTGTAAAATTAAAAAATTATGAACATGATGGATTAATTTTTTTTTAAATAATATTCTTTTGCTGTTTTGACCGTTTAATTATTTGTAATATTGTGAACTGATCGGCGTTTGAAAAACCTTCTTGCCTAACTTTTAATACAAACATATTTTGCATAATACGTCTATGGTGTTACATTATAATATCAAGAGACGTCGGTTTGGTCGTACGATAATACGCACGTGGCGCTAAAATCGTTTTTCTTCTCTCGTGTATATAATAATCCAGAAAAAGTGCGAAATTCCGATTAGTTTTCACGTTCAATTTAATAATCGGAGCCCCGAAGCCCTGTCTGCGCCACATAAAAGCCCGTTTTCGTCCGACCAAGATAAATGCGTTTGTACGCAAAAGGAGACCACTCTCGCACTAGAACGATGGACGGCCGTGCTCGTTTGGGGGAAAGGTGGAGGGGGGGCTACGGGTGTCGGTTCAAGCAGACCTACCTGTAAATATTTTCCACCCGCGTCGCGCCATGTTTTCAAGCACACTTTCGCCGATAAACCATTGTGATAAGTGCTCAGAAGGGGTTTTCCTACGATTAATTTTTGCCGACCCGAATCGGGTCCACATTTTTTTCACGTGGAATCCTAAACGAACACCTACCACTGGTATCGTGATCAACGCACATGCACATAAAAATCCGTTTCATTTTCAAAAATCTAAAAGCCGAAATAGGTTAAAACCGTCGTGCCCGAAAATAGCTGTCAAAAACATGTAAGTATATAATTGATACTTATGGCGGAATGATATTATAGATGGTTTGTTTGTTTTGTATTAATATACATTAATAATAATTGTGGATCACAATGATTGCTATTTGTAATTTGTTATTTGCGAATGGCCTTTTGGGAATTCCGTGGGTAGATACATGATGTATTGTAACATTGAAATTTTTTTAAATATTAATTTATATACTTGCCTTTCAATATTTCTATCAGCACGTGCATACCGTAGCATAAATCAATTTGTGAATTAATATTTTACAAACATATTTTCACTTATATGATTAACTTTATCTACGATAACGTTTTAATAGTTTATATTTCTTGTGAATACATTTTTGTAATTTATTATTAGTGAATTTGATTTCGAAAATATTTTCGGTTAAGAAACTATGTGTATATATTATTATTTACTCGAAGGTTAACAAATATGCATATGTGCATTTTTATATACTAATTACTATATATAGTTGGTCATCGATTAAAAAAAAAAAATTAATCAATTAATTAATGAACGCGATGAATATTAATAAATACAGCAAAGCACTGTCTATTTGCTCGCTGTTCGAATGCATATTTTTTGTGTTATGGTCATTTGGGTTTATTTTATCATTAGTAGTAATTCTTTTACTGAAAAATATATTTATATATTGTCATATTGTAAACGAAAAAAAAAATTATACATTAGCTTAATCAAATTTGATCGGGAAAAGCTGGATAAATGAAAATTCAAAACCAAATCTGATTAACTCTAATTATTAATTACATTGGATCCGAATTAAAATTGTATTTACTGTCGAACAATTATTATTATTATTACTGTGCCCAAACGTGATGAAAATGAAAACGCAATTGCTTTATTTGTCGAAAAAATTAGTATCGGAAAACTGTTATTGGCAATAATTTTTTGCGCTCGGAATATTTAATGCATTTGATGATGGGTATTCGCTATACAACAGCGACGTCAATACATTTACCATAGTTCGAGTTATTTTGCTATTATCGTAAGAATATTGTGTTAATATTTTTCAGTGGACCAGAAAATGCTTTTATTCACGAAATCTTGGTCGTCGACTTAAAATTAAGTATACTTTTCGGGATGGTCTTTTTCTCAGTTTTAGAGATTCTGCCACGTACAGCCAGGAGTGTATTAGTTTTACAATGACCCTTTTTATTCTTCTCCTTTTATTTATTATATTTTTCCTCGAACACATTATTTCGAGCAGAATGAACGAACAAAAAGTTTCAAGCATAGTACCTACCTCTGTTATAAAGACATGAAAACATTCTTATCTGGACTATGCGATATGGAGGACGTTTATCTATTTTTAAATAAATGTGAATGAGCAGAAATCAAACCAACCACTGTCGAAAAATTGGGTAATTCTACGAACTGTATCATCGATTTCCAATCCAAATACAGCAACTGCTGCCCTCATGCTCTACAATATCAGAATGCATACATTTTTAACACTAACCGTATTGGTGACATCATAGATTTTGGAAATAAAAAACCAAAACCTATACGTTTATAGTATAGGTACCTACCTACGAGTTATAATAATTGTCGTTATATATTGTGAATCAATGGAATGATTTTAGAGTTCGACGATAGCTAAAATATTTTAATATTCAGGGCTATGCATTTTAATTTTCTAAAACTGTTAAATGATTATTCATCAAACAATTGTAATTTTAAAATAATTTAAAACTACCTATTCACTATTAATTGTTACCAAAAAACTATTTTGAATAACATTTTTTTTTAAATATCGTGTTATATATTTATAATATCATTATATATATATCATATAAATTATGAAACAAATAATATTTAAGACTTTTACCATCAAATGGCTTATTATTATGAGTTTATTACATTTGTCGAGCATTCTATTTCCCGAGCCTGCAACAACAATCAGGCAGATCAATGATCATCGACAATATCGCGTTGTGATGTTTATGTTTTTTTTTGAATCTATAATATTTTATTTGATGCTTTGAAAATACAAAACATTTTATGAACATACAATATTTAAAACTGTTTGATATGAAGTTGATATAACTCTGATTAACTGCCTACATCAGATATTTGTTATTTCGAATTCTCTTATATCCCAAACACGATTTATAGTAATCGACCACTTCTCACACGTGTGATTTTATCTTTCTCCTGAGATCTGATAATAATATTAATGCGATTTAAGTATAAAGATAATAATAATACGATTCGACGTTGGGCATAATTGTACATACCATAATTATTATTATTACATATATTATTATCATTATTATACAGCGACGGCGTCATAAGAATGCACAATTATTATTTACATACTGTTGTATGTTCTAACGGATTAAAACCATCACCCACAAATGTACTATTTTCCGTTTCAGTCTAACCTAACCTGTGAGAGTAGATGTACGATACCACACCCAACCTTAGTAACTGATAATGGTCGTTACCCTATGTGTGGATACATACTGAGTGATTCACCAAGCATACTCACCCATTTTTTTCTTCAATAATGCAGTTGTTTAAAATCGATTTTTGAAATTTATAAATATACTTAAAGAGTACATTTTAATATTCTTGAGATATTACGTACAACTTGAAGAATGTCATGTGAAGGTACGAATTCCTGTTTTTCAAATGAGAACCTCCCTCTTAAACTGCTGTAAATTATTTAGTTTGACATTTTTCTGAAAAATTCGTGAGAGTTATTTTTGAGATGCTTAATTTTGTGTTCTAGAGATAAAATGTCCATGGTAATAGGTTTGCGCGATAAGGAGCCTATGGTGATTTTAAAATGTTAGTCATTAATATTAATCCATCAAAATTGATAATTTTGTAAAAATGGCAAAAGTATAGTAAATACTAGATCCAATATTACGTCAATCGTATTCAACAAGTTTTGAGGAATATTATTCTTATTACAAATATAACTAACAACTAAAAACTACTCATTCGAATTTTGAAATAGGTACATTTTCAAATAATTATCTGCTAAATATTTTACAGTAAGAAAGGGGGTTCTTATTTGAAAAACAGGAATTTGTATAACCACCAAACACTCTTTAAATAGTACAAAAAATTCAAAAATTTGAAAAAGCTGTCCAAAAATCAGAATTTTCATCTTTCGAAAAAAAAAATTGGCTTGAGCATGTTTAGTGAACAATCCAGTATATTGTGGCGTTATGTAAGTGCTCTCACATATTTTGCGGTACAAACCATTTATCAACCTGGTAGTTTGTGTGTGTGTATGTGTGTGTGTGTGTGTGTGTGTGTCTGTGTGTCTGTGTATACTCGCGAAGCCTATTCGCCTATTGGAGAGAAATAGATGGTGAGGGGGAGAGGCAAATCCTCAGCAGCATCTGGTATGTAGAATGTGTTGACATTCTGCAAGTAGCTCCGTAAAACGCCAAAATCAAAGACTCTAAGGTACATAGGTACTCACAAATACGTATGATAAATTACGTAAGTGTGTGTGTGTTCGTGAGTGTGTGTGCTCACCGACGATTGCACACACTTAAGCGAGCCAAAGTTAGTTATTTGGCGACACACTTAGTACTTACCCATATAATACAATATAATATATTACGTAATATATATGCGAGCAGTTGTTTTATCTAAGTACCTATATCTTGTACGGGTGATATCGCGGGTTGCACGAGTTGCGATGATAAATATTTTAATGCGCACCATATAATACTCGTAAACGCTACAAAACTAGAAAACAAAATCATATTATATATTATTATTATTATTATTGTTATGATCGTTACCTATATTATACGCAGACGGCGCTCCAGTTATGATAATATTATAACACACGCCAAGCACACTTCTTGAGGGCTGGGTAGGAAAGATGCCAAGTGTAATATCTATGTAACCTCCAGTTCACCAATACCACAACCAGAATTTTAATAAAATCATACATTTTTTTTTTGTTCTATTACTGTTCCTACTGATTTTTCCACATTGAAAAATAATATAGATTTAGTAATATTAAGTACAAATTCTATTTAAATAAAACAGGTTGCGCTACGGTCCGAATACTAAGTATTCCTACTTCTTTCCAATTTATATATTTGGGTGATTTTACTGTTTAAGTTATTTAATATATGAAACAAAAACCAAAAAAATCGGTCATTAATGAGAATCGTCAAAAATAATTTTGTTAATTTTTAAAATTATTGTAAATATGAGTGATTTATGATGAATAATATTATGCTACCTACTGTTAATTAGATGTACTTACGTTATACAGATAATATTTAAATGTGGATATCTATAAATAGGTTATCATATTAAAAGATTATGAATTTTTTTTGTAACGAGGAAACATTATTGTTTTATTTATATGGGTTATTTCGTTGGCCCAAAAGCAGACTGCGGTTGGTGTTATGGAGGTATTTGGAATATCTATGAAAATGGCACCTCTTAAGAAATATTTTGATACAAAGACTGCTACAGCATGCGTAGCAATTGCCATTGTGACTCCATTATTTAGGACGTAAGACTCACTTCAACAATCTTTCTGATAATCATAACTTGATAGATACGAAACTGTATTATAATATCATATCATTTTCTTAGGTTTGAAACATTTGATTTTTCAGTTATTTTACTATAATTAATGCCGATAGCCTATATTGAGTAAAACACGGTGATTGTGTGCTCAAGTTAAATATTATAATAATGACATCACGTATAGTTTTATCTTTTAAAAAACTAAAAAATTGGATTTTGACTTCAAACAAAAAAATTGTTTTTATACCTACATTAGTACAAGAAACTGATATCTTGATTGACACGGAGTTACTATAGCTAGCGAAATGAGTTACTGAACGAACGATTCTGCAACCTTTCTACTGATAACAACGTTAAATCGAATTTGCATGCAAATTTCGATGATATCTTATAACGCGTATTATACTAAAAACGAACGGGAAATTACAGGACGGAAGTGTTCCAGCAGGATGAGAAACGATTTTATATTTTTCTTCCTTACTAAACCTAACAACAAAAAAAAAACTCTTCTCGAATCCAAAATTGTGTCTTAAAGTACTTTAAATGTTTTATTTTCTAAATTCAGAAAATATTACTACTACTATCATTTTAATATCCAATGTCAATATAAAGAATAATTCCAATAATATCATTTCTACAAATTATTATTATTATTATATTATAATCACCTCTACTGAACAATTTGTAAAATCTTGTACAAGTTTGATGTCCAATTCAATTCAGTATATTATTTGGTATCCTACTTAATGCCATTGTTTTTGCAGAGTCTACTGCATTGGGTTGACGATAATTTATAATCGTTTAACAGTTTAAACTGTTTTTTTTTTTACTTGAAATAAATACCTAACAACGTAGAGTTGCAAATTTCAACGTAATTTTTTTGTTTGGTTAAATTACTGTGCAATTTTAACGGTTAAAAATATTACTTTTTGTTTTTACAGTAAATGTATTGTTTTTCCAGTACCTTTTTTGTTCAAACAAAAACCACATACCCTTTTCGTATCCATATACTCACTCTATATATGCATATTTCATACGATTAATAGCTGAACTTTGTCCAATGATGATTTTAATCTACTACACTTAGGTACAATATGTAAATTACAACGATCGTATTGTAAATGTGTGAAAAAATTGTTCTAAGTATTGTTTAATGTTTCAAAGTATAAGTCATTTGGTTTATGATCGGTGGTTACGTATCACATATTATACAATAGCGTAGAAAAAAAATGTGCTTAATAAATTACAACGATAACATTGATATCTACAGGAATTTCGTATTCAAAAAAACAAGAAATCTTCGTCCCTTATGATTGAGTCATTTGTACGACGAATATTGAGACAGTTGTTCATTGCGTAGACCCATAAACTAGTCTATGGCTTATCTTAATATCCAACTTCAGGTCATAGAAAGAGTAAGGTGTATCATAATATCTAATTCGTAAGACGTATAGTTGTTGCCAATATGATGGTATATCGTTTTCGAACCGTTTTCCTTCGAGCGACATGAGCTGTTGAGACCGGTGTTACCAGAAAAAAATAACCAAAACAGTATTCATGCTAAACTTCTCGATTCATTTCCAGTATAATATTGCAAGTAGCATGTTTTCGTCACATATACATTATGCAGGTAGTTGCCACGTTCCATTTTTGAAAAGTTACAGAGACGACTGCACTTTAAATGAAAGCGACATAAGAACAACTTTTGATTAAAAAACTTGAGACATGGACAGTGTCACGTGACTCTGGCCTTAGTGCGTTCAAAGTTTAAAGTGTGAATATTCTATTCATATCATAATCAACGTTAAATATAATGACAAGATACTACTCGATAAAATAGTAAAAGCATGATTTTCGGGTCTTTGATCCAAAATTACAAATCACATCATTCTATAAGTATAAGTATAATTTGCAAGTGTTTTGAAATAAAAAATTTAAATATTGGAACAATCTAGTTTTAATCAGTATTGCCTTATATTTCAGTGAAATTATAATACATTATCATAGGGAGGACTAGGAGCGACTATACACTTCGATTATAATTTGATATTTTATGACTAAAGCTTGCAACTGTAAGAAATTTGAGTAATATGACTCGCGATGTAGTCGAAAAACTTACTCGTTATTTGTTCGTATTAAAGTGCAGTGTAATGGGCGGTGATGTATTTGTTGTTTGCCAAAACGTCCGAAAATGTTGCGCATGTAAATGTTGGTCGTAAATAAATTATACAATATAATATATTGCGCAAACACCAAAAATCGCTTAAAAAATACAAATAATTTCTGAATTGTTTTCATTTAGGTCACAGAACAAACGTCAGTCTCAGTAAGTACTTAAATATAATTAAATTCCATATTTTCTCTCCGGACTTGCGAAACTTTTTAACAGAAAAAAAGAAAATGTATATCAATTTTAAAACAGTGGCTATCCATTTTTAAAGTGTTTTATTTTTTAATTCGGTCTACGAATACACACAAAATATTTTATTTTTTTATTTTTATAATAATATCATACATAATATTATACGTAAGCGTGAAATAACACTATTTTTGTTAAACACTCAAAAAATAAAAAACTTCTCGAGGATCGAAACACTTTAAACGCATCCATTAAAATATCGAGGGTTTGTAACATAGCATCATAAATAATAAAAACTATTAAGTCATATCGTAAAAAAATATTGATATAAATACAGTTCTCGGGAATATCATACCATTACATAATTTTATACTCAAGCTTTTACCGGAGAAATAATAGGGTACAAAGTCATAACACTTAAATGTCGAGTAGCAGATCATCAGGATACTGCGGATATGTTTTTTTCTTAATCATCATGCACTCTTTTTTAGAACTGATACACATTGCAATATTGTCATACTACCAATCGTATTTTTACAGTGATTAAAGTAGGTAGCAATATTATGAAATTATTTTAGTGCATAGGTACTGCTCGGACACAACTATTAAAGGACTACTGAGGACTAAATCTTGGAAAATATTTCGTTGATATCCTTAATATTAAGTTTTGTATAATATTATATATTATACAATGTTAATGTTTATTTCCTCTCACTAATTATCAAACTTGAACTGAACCCCGTACCCTCGTGGTGTTAGAGCTCGGGGACACGGTTTTTCGGCACAACGATTATAATAATTATAATAATAATCATAATTGCCCCGCATTCCGGTGGTTTAATTGATATACTTACGGAAAAAAAATGTTCACTTCCTGTGGTGACGGTTGGTTTATGCGGTACGTACGATATAATAATATATATATAATATGGCTCTGGTCCAAACAGTTATTGTCCCTCGGTGGCGGTCGACGTCTAACGGTCGGTACCGACCGGCTCGGCGCAATGCCACAATGCCAAAAAAATAAATGAATTTCGAGTTAATAAAATGGATTGTAACAGAAAAAACGGACGAGTGAAATGAACCAATTACGTAATGAATTTTCTCCTGATCAATAATGAATATATATATATATACTAAAATATTGATGAGAAAAAAATCTGTTACTACAATTATTATTTTAAAATACACCCCATATAACGACGGGTCTGCGCTGTAATGATGCCGGTTTCGGACAAGAGTGGATATTTTATTTTTCAGTACATCGATACAAAAGTCAACGATGACGTCATCGCTATATCATATTATTAACTACACGATAATAATGGTTACTTCTAACTAGTGATGTAAAATTTCAGAAGTTTAATATCCAAGACACTTTTAGGATGAAATTCAGAAATTTAAAAATTTTATTTTATAAAATTTTGTTTATATTGATAATTAATAAGTACAAGATAATGATATGATAGTATTTTATATTCTCGCAGTATTGTTATTTTACCACAATACGATTCTTGTAAACAAAAACAATAAATACAATTTTACCTATTTAGGTACCTTATACTCGGTACGACGATAATAATAATAAAATTGGTGTTTATGACGCTGGTGTACCTGTTTGCCTATCCAAGACGCCGTGTTACAGAAGTGGTATGACAGGTGATTTCCCAAAAAAACTAAGTTTCAAAATACGAATTCAGAAAATATTTTGGCTACTGTGATTTTGTATGTACATTAAGAGAAACTAGCTACAGTTAAACTGCAAAACTACAATCTGATACGGCTTTCATATTATTAATATTTATTACTATCAGTTATTCCAGTAACAAACTATTATCATAATGAGGTATAAAAAATAAATACAATATACTATGTGTGTATGTAATTTGTGGCAATGTATTCGTGATAATAGTAACACTCCAGTGAATTCTGATTTGTGTTAGTCAGAGGGTATATTAGACGGAAGTACAAAGTACAATCATTATCCCCGTATCTAATATTTTATCTTTCAGTGTTGCCTATAATAGAAATCGTTTATATTGACGTTCGATTGAACCAAGAAAATAATTCATAATATGCAATGGTGTCACAAACAATATACGTCGTAATCCAAAAATGTGAAATTAATTGATATGTTAAAAATTAATGTGATATTTTTAGGAATATGTTTTTACCAAAGATATTTTTTACAAAAGTGATTTTATCGGAGATATTTTTTACTAGAGATACTACATTAATTGACGGAGATATTTTGACGTACTCAGATATTCTATCATATAACCGTGGTTGCCTATTCCATATGCAATACTATTGAAATGGTTTTTTTTTTTATAAAACTCCGATTCGACTAGTTTTCATCCAGTAGATGAGCTGGTGTTGTAGGATGATGTGAAAACTCTGCGGTCGGCAGTATAGCACGTAGTATGGGACCGCTGAGAAACTTTTTAATTAGGTTTCGGGCGCCAGAAAACCAAAGTGGTCCCCGGGGACTTTGGATCTCGTGGGGGAGCTATTTGTCAACCCCGAGGGACCGGAATTGTTTCCGGGCGACGTGCGACGATTCGCGCGCCACTTTCTCCGGTCCAAAAAGAGCAAAAACCTCGTCTGGAGGGTGCGTTGCGCTGGCTTGCCGGTCATTAGTCCGATCCGTCAGGGTCCGGACGTCCGCTCCACCCCTCCTCCTTCTGGCAACCATGCAGCCGCCCACTGATGAAATTCGTAAAACTCGCCAACAATTTAAAACTGCAATTTTTTTCCCACGTGAGACCAACACGTGGGCCGCGCCCCGGTAGTAATGCGAACACAGTTTAATGCATATTATTATTATAGTCTTGCCACCGTTGCGACCCTTCGTACAATATGTTATTCGCATCAGATAGTTTAATATATTATTGTACAGGTGACGTGTATATTTATGAGTGGTATACGCGTCACAGTGCTTACCATCACGTGAACGCGCGGTTTAAACCACGATCCACGATGCGTACGAGATAAATAATAACAATAATAATAATAATAATAATATCACTAATAATGTGCCGGCGGCGGTAAGTTCTCAGCGTGCCACAAATAATGGCAACACGCCGAAATGATTGCGATGAGTATAACAATAATAATCGTATGTTATGTTATTACATATCGTTTAATCATCGCGTGTGCAGTCAGTATCCGAATTATAGTTTTAGTTATTGTTGTTATTATTATTATTATTATTATTATTATTATTATTATTATATTAAAACAACCGTTATTGTTGCGTGGTCGTTAGTTTACGCACCAAGAGGAAAGTTTATAACAACGAACTGTCGCCCACCCTGGCTACAAATGTGCGTTGGGTTTCGTAATCTCTGCACTACTGTAACGCGAAAGGTACACAACTTGTCTGATTATCCTGCCACGCGTTCTCACTGACAGCTACCGTAAAAAGTTTAGCAGATGAACAGCAAAATATTTATTTACATTAATTATCAAGCAACACACATTATAATATTTTTTTTTTTTTAAATAACAAAGCTGATGTTTACATAATATTATAATATTACTGCCCAGAATCGCTACAACGATATCTTAAAAAGAAATGCAATGGGATTGCAGAATCAGTAAGCGACGTCCAACCATTTTTCTCGGGTTGCCATCAAAATACAAAAGTACGAATAATCTCAATTTTAAAATATAATTTTGTTACACAGAGTACATAATATGGGACTTGTTTTCTGATATTTTATTGTCTATTGAAAAGATCACAGATTGTGGTTCGATTATGATTTTACATTTCTTTTAAATATTTTGTTTTATTTTAAAAATTTGTAACGGGCCACATAGAATACCTTCGAAGGCCGCGGGTTCGGAACCACTGGGACAGATCATGTATACATAAATAGTCCTATTTTATTTGAATAATAAAACAAACAAAAACAGGACAAAAGGTATAACCACTCTGTTGTACTACAACAGTAGGTATCGACTGTCACAGTACACATCTTCATTGAGCACGTATCTAAATTCATTAATTCATGAGTTTAAGCAAAGGAACAATTAATTTGATTTTGTGAAAAACTGATTTCGCTTGAAAATTTACATTTGGCCCTATATTTTTCCTCATAGTATTTTTAAAAGTACTTTGAATTTTCAATTTTGGCCCGTTATGAGTACCAATAACTAGATCCAGTTTTGAGTTGAAGATTCAAGAATTTTTCTTCTATTAATCGACTGTAGACTCATTGCGAAAAATGAACACACTTAATAATTATAAAATCAATACATTCATCGTTCTACTCGAAGTTTAAAATAAAATAAATAATTAACCATGTGTAATAGATTAAAGTCTCTAGGGAACATTAAAAAGTATATTGATTTTTGCAAGTTCTCTCCCTAAATAATACATTATTCGTTACAATTATGGCCAATAATTGCATTTTTGTCCTTTCGATGTCTGTTTGTACATCAAGTCTAATTTATGGCGGTACTATACAACTGGGCATAATATTATTTGCATTTTTTTTTTTGGAAATTTTTATACGTTTTGTTTTTATTTGGCGTTTTTGGTGTGTACAGAGTTCCTCCATACTTCAGCATTATATTACTATATTTTTTCATATTACTATGTTGTACCATAAACTCTTTGTATGACTACACTGTCATTTTATGTAAAACATTGTAAATTCAAATCAATTCAATTAATATTAATTACCTATCATTGTTATTTTTATTATTATTTATTTATATTATGTTTTCATTTTTATATTTTGTTTTCGTTAATTAATGAGCCTTCGTCTATAATAGTTCGTATACATTGATAACCTCGTTTTATGTTGATTTGTAATTATAAATCTTTTTTTTTATATTTAAATTATTATGTTTTAATGATGATTGTATTTATTTTCCATGTTCAATTGATTTAAAAAATCTCCAAAAACACTTTTCGTGTGTCTGAAATGTCCGAAAATCCAAATAATATATTAATTAGATGGGTAAGATGAAATAACATTATTACAACTTACTACGGTGAACCGATTTCGTAGCAACATCATTCTATTTGATTTTTCGCCATCTGTCGCGATGCGATGTAATACGCTCGATTCATATTTTTATACTCCCCCACCGAGTAAAGTTTCGCCTTTGTTTTACTTCACGACACTCGGAAAACATATCATTAGCCGACGTATTTTAATAATGTTTGGCTTTTTGTTGTGCAGTTATATTGCCCGAAATTATAACGTAATATCAACATAACTTACCGGCCAAAGTTTTCGCGCTGCGACGAAATATGGACTCGAATAAAATATGTCTCTTTGTTAATAATAAAAACAGACCGTCGGAGAACGCGTTATTACTATTGTTGTTGTTGTTGTTGTTTTCGTCGTCGCCGTCGTTGTTGTTGTCTGCTGTTAATTATCTCATTTTTCACCGTTCACGTCACGAGCTCGGCCGCGGCTCACGACGATAACCCATTTCGCTCCGTCCAAGTGTTTTCCGCAGCAGAAAACCACAAATACTATCCACTTAACTCTCTGGTTTTGAAGTCGATTGGTGGTGTGGACGTGCAGTAATATCGGAGATTTGTGTAAGCCATCCGGTCCCGGAAAAGCGTCCATTACTATAATAATATTATTTTTATTATTGCGATACACTTATTTGCGATATTATAATGGACGGTTTCTGCAGAAACCCGGGAAGAATTCCCGAGGTGGTTTTTTTCTCAGGTCGTTCTCACAAAACTCTTCCCCCTCCCTCTCAGACACTTCTATAACAGTTGTTGTTGGCCGAGACTGATGACAAGACTTCTTACGTGACTTCCAATTAAACACCAAACTACCTACGATATATATCCAAATTGTATGGAAGGTGTAATATGTAGCACGCTGGCGTCGTCGTTATAACAATATAATATAACAAGTTAAGAATAGTTCCACCAACAACTAAAACTAAACCCGTTCGGACTTAATAACTTCTGCAGACGAATAATAATATTGTAATATCGCTTGCGTGCAGTTACTTCAACAACATAAACGTCTCCCAAAAATCGGCTACAAATATTAATGCTTAAAGTTGCCATCACCGTGACCCACGTACATAATTAATATTATACTTTCGATCCAATTAATAATTTATTTACTTCCATCCTATCTTCAGCTAAGGCATATCCACTTTTTTTTTTTAATATTCATGAATTATAATACTTATTGTGCGTTTTTAAAAAAAAGTATTTTTATATAGTCACCTTTTATAAATAAAACCCGAGTTGAACAGTAAACCGGGAAACGGTTACGATTTTTCAGTTTAGTCCTCAGCCTGCCTCTCTGTTTTATTTCTTAAATTTTTCTGATTAGATAATTTTCCAAAATATTTGTTACCAAAAAAATATCAAAAGCAAAAATATTATTTGATATTTCCAATATACTCGTCAAGATGAAGAAAAAAAATAAGAAAAAGTCGTTTTTCAACATCTGCGTGTTGTGTTTCTGATATCACTGACGTTTCGTGACTACTTTTTTAAACCACAACTGTACGCCAACCAAAATCTTTAAAAAATAAAACAAGTTCACCGTTGGTTAACTATTTACAGCTACATGCAGAAGTTTTACTTCTGTGAATTTGACATTTATTTTTTTTTGTACTTTCATTATTTCTTCATGCTCTGCGTCTGCGGCAGATGTGTAATTTATTGAAAATAATAACGACAGTCATAAAAATAACTCCCCCCAAAAAAAACGATCACAATAATATTGTTTGTCTTTTCGTCGATTTAAAATTATTATTATTATTATTATTATTTCTGGCATTTCTGTTTAACGTTCATAGCAGACATTATAATGTAATATGAATAAAATAAACATAATATAACACAGCTCTAAAGACAACCTGACACATTCTTTTCGTCAAAACGTCATTCAAGAAAACACGTGTTCGAGGACGAAGAAATCGAATTACAACTGTATAATGTAGCTGCTGTGACTACCAGTCAGCTGGTACATCGGCTGTGACATTCGGTTTGTTTAGCATACACGTCGAGATCGTACCAATAATATACGAACGTTTTTGCTCAAATCATATTATTTTTGATTCATTGAGGTTGTTCAAGACATGAGCATTAAACATGATAATATATTATAAATTACAATATTTTAATACCACGAGTTATCTTCTATAATATTTCTAGTTAGCTATTATCATTGGTTACAATGATGCTCTAATAACCATGGTATGTACCATGGTATATCCACTTCAATGTTGAAAGTCAATTTGACTTGTTGAAATGTTATAAATATTTTCATTTTGAAAAAAATTCACCTCATAATAATTATACTAATACAATGTTTTTGTATCGAATTGTATTAGGTAGATACCTATAAATATATTATAATATAGTAAAATTACAGATTTCTAAAAATCTGACAAATAGTGAGTGTTAAAGGAGTTTCTCATATATTTCAATCAACTTGATTCTGAACACCAAAATATCATAGGAAATAATAATAATATATCAATTCTTTTTTAAAAAAAATGTAAAAATACTCGTACAGCTGAGCTTACATATGTATTCTAGATTTTGGTTGAAAAAAAAAAATGATTGACAATTATATTATGTGCTATATGTAATCGATCAAAATAACAACGATCACTAATAAAATATACATTTTTGGTTCAGATCGTACAAGTAGATATGCCTTTTTTTTCATTGTAAATATAATTTGGAATCGATTTTCACAAATAGTTTTCATGTTTCGTTGACCAGAACTTTATATCAATATTAAATGCCATTTATAGCATAAAGAAAACAAGAACATTTGGAATAAGTTATGATACGCACAATAAAAATGAACCGACAAACGATTAAAACCGTAGAGCCGAAAATTTACTATTCCCATAATATTATAGCCTTCCTGACATACATTTGATTATTACAGCACTTTTAACCACCGACCTCAGTTATTACTTCAAAGTTCAAATGTATGATTAAGAATTCAAAAGAAAACAATTTTTTTTTACATTTCTTCTCACTGTTATAGTAAACGTTGCTGAAGATAAAAATAAAAAAGTTTGCAATTACAGTTAATAACCGAATAGGTGTTGAGTTTACCTCGCCATTGAATCACTAAGTATAAGTTTAATGGAAATATTAAATTTGCATTTAATGATAAATCATTAGATACAAAAAATGATTCTGAGAAAAGACCGTCTGTCAGCCTAAATTATTAAAATTTATATTTTATGATATGTTAATGTTGGTATTAAAGTAGTTTATTTTAATATTATTAATAAGGTTGGTCTACTTTAGATTTTTGCCCAATATCGATGTATTAATTGCAGAATTAATATTTGATTATTTTAATACTTATTGTTTACACATTTATTTATGTGAATAAGACGCCAGCGAGGATTCAAGTACAGTAAGGTAATGCAATCGTATTATAACATTTACAATACAGTATGATATATTATAATTTTTATTTATTATTGAACTACAGCTCGGCAACTTTGGCCATTAGCTGTTTGTAGGGGTTGATGGTTGGTTCGGAACTCGTATTGTTAGTGTGACAATGATTTTTATGCTAAAAATAGATATTATTTAAATAGTAAATAATTTGTCTAATTATATAATTAAGAACCTAGATACTTAATAATCTAATTATACAATAAAATATGAATGAACGTTATTTGGCAGACAAACAAGGATTTGATGGATATAATAATCTTTAATATTATACAAATCAAAATGTATTGTAGCATTGCATTCTCTGGCTATTCGATCAAGGGGATTATTGCCATATAAATTATTGTTATTAATACCAAATCAATACCAGCTTTGGGTTGGGCGGTGTGAAAGGTTTACGGCATAAATAAGCAATTACTTCAAATTAATCTAAATGTTATAAAAATGAAAATTGTATGGGTACAAATAAATATAATGATCACCTACGAAATAGTATCAAATTCCCAGGAATAATTATTTTGAATTACAACAAAACACGCTTTTTCGGGACATTTTTAATATTGACCACTCGAAGTACCAACTAGGCCAATAATACACACATCGCTGTACAGTCGATGCATCAATATAATTGCTCGTCTAAGAACCAAAAATATTAAAAACAAAAGAACAACATTTTTTTTCTGAAAGCCGATAATAACCGATGAGAAACCCACCTGGGTGAATAAAAAAAAAATCTTAGGTGTTCTAAAAATACATACTTTGGACGATAATATGTAGGAGGGTTTTTTCAATAACATAAAATTTGGGTTGACAATGATTAATTAGCGTATCCAGTTAAATGGATCGGTCCGCGTACCAGCCCATACACCATATTATATACGTGTTTGGTGTATTCTACGTGTACCGACGCTGAAGCGGGCAACCGCAGCGGGGACGACTGTGCGTTTTGTCGAGTTCACCGCACACGCTAACAAGCTCTTGTCAAAACATTTAGAGCCTCGTCAAAACGGGTGAGCTATATTGTGTGAGTAGGTACAACACACCGCCGTGCGCGACACGCGTCATCTCCGTGACAGTACACAATATGTTATGATGTAGTAGAACGTCAATTATTATTATTACATTCACATGCCCGTGCCCCGTTTGGCTGTCGGCTATTTATTATTATTATTATTATTATTATTACTATTATTATTATTATTATCATAATTTACAAAGTGCGTGAGTGCCTTCTGCGCACGTGTGCGTAGTTAAGTGATAATTAGTGTGTGTGTGTGAGTGTGTGTGTGTGTGTGTGTGTGTGTGTGTGTGTGTCCAAAATATTTTTTCACGAAAAACCACGACCATCGTACCAACAAAACTAGTAATAGATTTTTATAAAGTAACTTAGTCATATATTTAAGAAAAAAATGCAAACACACTTCAGCGAATTGATCAATAAAAAAAAACTAGGTAGAGATCTTTGCCCGTAGGAAAATTCACCTGAGATCGATCATCCCCCCTCACTTTTTGTTTATTAATAACAATATTGTTTTTCACAAATACCTAAACACCAATGTTTGAAATATTATAATCTTGGATTATAACATTTTCAAAACGTATTTAAAGGAAAGACTATGGTCGACATTTGAAAAATAATTGGTTGATCGATTTCATGTAAACTGAAGAGAGAGTTCAATAAATATACGTTTACATAATATTCGTTATCACACAACTCATTAATTTATACGTACGATTAATTAATTAATAAAAGCGTGTTGACAACAATATTAGCCGATCAGTACCGATAACCATCTTAATATTTTATAACTATATAATATTTCGACGGATGCCTCAATTATTAATTTATATATATACATTTATAGTGTTATAATATTGGGAATAAGGCGGTAATTGAAAAAATATCAGTGTTTACTAGTTCTTTTATTTTAAGAGTACATAAAATAAAGTACATAATAGATTTAACTCGTATACTTAAATTATTTTGCACATTTATAATGCAAATATAAAAGAACAAAAATACAAATTTATAATAAAAACATATAGGTGGAAACTGTACTATAACACTGACTAGAGCATGCACAGCTGCAGTGGACAATCACAATGAACTTAAAACTTTTGAGCTCTGACTTCATTCATTGTGTACGTTCTAAAGTCTTGAGCAGTGGAGGTACTGTGTGGCATCACAAGTTGGGTATCTTTATCTTTAGTCCTAATGGTTATTAGTGATCCTTTCATAAAAAACTGATATCTACTAAAAAAATATATCATTAAAACCACTGTGAGCATACATATAAAAATAAGCACCGGTACCAGGGTAAATAATCAAGCTTGAAGTGATAGTTACTCCCAAAAAACCGATGGAACTGGAGAATAGAGAGCCGGAACCAAAATATCCTTAATGATTGTACAAAGGAAAAGCGACTAAGTGTCTTTTCATATTGATTTAAAACGATTGTTCGCGATTGTATTTCGTGGTTTATGGAAACCATAGGCGTGTATTTCCCCCCTCTTCTCCTTTTATGAAAAAAAAAAATACACGAAATATCACATCTGTAAACTTCGTTTTTATCATGACGGCGATGATTGATCGAGTCTAGCAAAGAGATATAAATAAATATTTCAATATTATCGTCAATAACTATGAGCCACACTGTGTTAAACATATTCAGTTATTTTCAAATTATAAGAATTACTATGGCTAACTTAACAAAAAAACTAATTTTTTGACTGAATACAATATAATACATTTTTACTGCATTTTTTTGAATAGGTAGTTGACTAGATGTTTAATTTTAATATAAAAATAACTTGACTGGTTTTAATTTTATACTAATTTGTATTGCATATTTAGTGATTATTTTAATTATTTAGTAAAATAATATTATGCACACATTTGAGACGCATGTAAAATAAAAATAAAGACATCGATTTGAGAATTGAATAGAATTTATAAGAATGAGAATTGCGAAGCATTTATTTTAATTTTGAAGACTATAATATTATCATAATGTTAATGTTTTATATCATTTGAAATGTATACTTTAATTAAAAATATATTGCCCAATTTTGCCTGACATCTTAATCCCCTCTCGTTTTAATAAATTCTCAATGAACAACTGCCTTGTCCACTTCACAACAACACCGTGATTTGTGACGTTTCCCATCTCATATTTAATTGCTCCAAATTATCATCACAACGCAGCCAAAAATTGCCCTTTTTTACTTTTTCTGATCTTCCAACATCTCCTAACCGCTTCAATATTCAAAATATATTCTACACCCAAAAAATAATTAAATATATTCCCTATACCATCCCAATCTTTAATCCTACTATATATATTATATTGTTATCTTCAATTTTTTTTGTACATATGATTTATATTTTAGATTTCCATGAATTAAGTTTAAATTTAATATTTGAACCATCGACACTAATGATTATTGAACAATGTTAGATTCGAAAAAAAATATATCAAATAGGAAGTGAGTCAACAGGAAAAAAAGTAAAACCAAGAATGAAAATAAATAATGATTAATTTTGTATTATAATTCTGTATTTTATTTTATTTTACAATGATATTAATTTAACCTTCTAAGTGATTATAACTAACTGCGTAAATATTTAGCACATAATATTATAAATTGGAAGCATGGAATTTTTGTTTTTCAAAAATGTAGAGTTCATTGGATAATGTCACGTTGGTTTTCATTAGTATTTATCTACTTTTAGCTTTAGCGTTCTCTCTTAAGAACAACAATTATTGATATAATATAATATTGAATGATTACATTTAAATTTGATCATTTTATTGCATTTTACGAAAACGGTTTCATATCGTTTTAATAATATTTACATTTCAGAAACTCGCATAAATATTTTCTTAAACGTTGTACATGCTAACACAATAAGAGCTCGTTTCCATTGCCTTGTCCAAATAAAGTCATCAACAATTAATAAAACGCATTATTTTGTAGAAATTCGTCATAATTTAAGTAATGGTTTATTGTACCCGCTTCGAATGAAACGGTTAGTTTAGTCATAATACTGTTGGCCCAATTGTATTTTCTGACAACGGTCACAACCCAAACAATATATTTTGGAGCATCTAACTTTGTTTGACGGTCATTTTTTCGGAACCTAATCGTTTTTGGACTCAGAGGTTATTTTCAACACAATTCGCTGCGAGTTTATGTTATTCAAATGACACGGCGTTCTCTGTTAACGATTAATGAAATGTTTTTGAACGAGTTGAAACACAAGTTGACAGATGTTCAGTATACCTACGTAAATTATTATTATTAAATCCTTACGCAAAGTAATAATATGTTTTTAAATTGTATCATATTATTATATACATGCATAATATGCAGTATATTTTTATCATGTGCAGAATTAAAATGATAAAAATATAAATGATTACAATATGTATTGTGTACGAGTTGAATAATATTGTACATAACTCTGTAATTACGTTGATCACTAAAAAAAAAACTCTGAGTTTTTAAATGATTAATTTGGCAAAAAAAAAAAAATGAAACGTTACTGCAATGTTGTTACGGGCTGTGAACTTATTATAATTAGCGATCGGTGCGTTCGCAATATTATATGGTATACACCACGTGAATATAAACAAACTGAGACTAATTATAAAAAAAAACTCTGTCTTTAAACTTGAAACTCGACATGTTGGTTATTAATTTAAAGGCCAAATTACACTGGACTAAATTATATGCACCTACATACCTATAATGTATACTACTCGCAGCGTACTAAAAAATATTTCCCTTAACAGGGCACAAACTATGAACTTAACTGAAACTTTTCAAACAAGATTGAACCACTCGAGTAGTTTTTTTTCGTTCTATAAAAACTAAAATAAGCATTCTACATAGTTATATAGTTAAAATCAACAGAGCATTATATTAATTTTTTTTTTTTAATGATATAAAGAAGAGTCGACACATCGAAATGGCAACCGTAATGCTTCCTCTCATATCAATACGTCATAGGTACCTACTAGAAATACGTCTTATAATGGTTTTAAGAATAAAATTTAAAAACAAAAATGCTCTCCAAGTCAGAGATCAGCATGTAAGATTTCTTAATTTTTAATTTTTAGACCTTTATCAACTGTATGTAATATGTATGTATCTTATTATAACAAGATTAAACCAACATTTTTACTTAAGGAAATTATTAATTGCAAATTAATTTATTGAGAATAAGACATTAGATTTTAAAAGAATATTGTAGGTTGAATATGACTCGTTCATATTTAAGCGGCATTTGAATAATTTTGCTTGTTTTATTTATTAAATTACCTATTCATTTAACTTAATGAAGAATAGTGTACCTATAACATGAATATTTTCCGATATCACACCCAAGCGGTATAACAATTTGATTCTGGAAAAACTTCGGTGTGAACAGAGAGAAAAAAAAAGTCATTTTCATTTTCATCTAGTGAGGTAGATATCGGAAACCGGAGAGCGGGTTTTGTTGTTTGGGGTCTTGTTGGATTCAAATTAGCTAGAAGAAGTGCTGTGAAGATTTTCAGAACTTTATCTTTCATAATTAATTTACTACAAAGCTTTTAAAAAATTGAAAACACATTTGATTCGTCGTTTTTTTATGATTTTCATCTTTAAAGATTTATAGTGAACCAGAGACTGAAGATAAGGTTCTGAAAATCTTCACTGCACTTATCCTAGCCAATGTCAATATGACAAGACCCCAAACTACAAAATCAGTTTTCCAGTTTCGACATTTTAATTAAATCTTGCGAAAAATAATTTTTTTTTTAATTTTGAAAATTAAATATTTTTTTAAAAATTATTTTAAATTTAAAATTTTGTACCTATTTTATAATCGTTTTGTAATAAGCTATCAATCAACTTTTTAGATATCATAGTTTAGGAGAAAGGTTTAAAAATATAATTTTTGGGGCTGTTCGTGATGTCCTTTTTGTGGATTCACCCTACCGCTTGAGTTTGATATCGGAACTCTCTCATTAATATTTTATATAAAAGTTAGCTCAATTAACCACTTACTCAGTTATATTTTTATTATTTTCATATGTCACACAAATTCTTGAAGTTTTCAAAATTTAGACTTTTTTAATCTAAATTATCATAGGTACTTGCTAGATTAAAAATCAAAAATATAATAACGGACAGGAGTGGACGTACTATAATAATATGTTATCGCTCGTCGTCTGTGAATCGGATAATGAGTGGGTGGGTTCCTGCGAACTACCTAGTTTATTTACGTACTTTAATATTAAAAACGAAAAAACAGTTTAGTGGAAACGTAAAATCCAATCACGTATTTCGCAGAAAACGGTCGACTAAAACAGCTAAAAATATACGACGGAGACAAGAAAAAAACATCCTTCCACAGTTATATTGTCGTGGCGGTACGTGTATCATTCAAAACTAGAGTTACTAATAATAATTTACATGGACGGGATTTCGACGGAGAAACGACGTCTGATAGCAGTAGTTTACATTTCGACGACGGCTTGTCGTATCGGAGACAAAATATATATTATATTTTTGTCCTTTTGATACGGTAACGACATTGTAGTTGTTGTACTACAGAGGGGCGTGACGTAATAGAGCAGATGGGTCGGGGGACCCGGGGACTATGCAGTAATGGGAAACGATTTACGATTGAGGTATTTTTTATGCGCATAGATATTATTATATAGTAGATGTACACGTTGTACACAGTCGTGGTGGGAAGAGTGGGTAGGAGGCGGCGGAGTGGAATTCGGTAGAGTAAATTTCGGCGGATGTGAAACAAACGATAACGGCAAACTCGATCGGTATTGATTCGTTCCGATTTGATATTTTCGAATTGATCGGACGTGCAGCGTGCGCGCTCTTCGCAGGACTTCAGGACGTTTCGAAAGGACAAGCTCGTGGAGGACGACGGAGTTTACGCTTTCGTCCGGGATTCGTAGCAAACGAAAAATATCTGAAAACGCGCAGGCATGACGTCTTGCAGGACTAAATAATTTACGATGTATACGCTACGTCTACGTTATTATTGTGTTTCAGCACGTGTTCGTGTGTGAAGACTGTGATAATAATATTATAATATATGTCATTGTAATAATATAATATGTTTGTACATCGCAGTTTCCCGATCCTTTCGAATACATTTTACCAAGTAGGTGCCTTAGTTTAAAATGCACAAACCATTTCCACTTTTGTCATTGTATTTTTTAAAAATCAATATCAATAGGTACTAATAAAAACGCGATTCATTTTAAAACATATTTATATTATCGTTTCAACATGTCTATCGGTTATCAAAATTTATAATTTTAATTTTGTGTGCTTTGCTTTTTTGTGAATCAGTAAGTATCGTCCTGAATAATATCTATTTATAATGTTTCAAGCGCCATAATATAATATAGTATATATCAAGTCCATGAGACGTAAAACACGGATTTATGGGTGAAAAACATAAATAATACTTTTTTCGCAGGTACCATATATATTTAATTTATACATAAAACATATTATACGATAATGTGTGAAATAACTAGGTATTTACTTAAGTTGTAGTACACATATTAAGCTTTGTTTATATTATTCGTATTAAATAAAAAAATCGTTTGATTTGTATATGATGTAGATAAATATTAAATTTAGATTTTGTATAAAAACAAAAATTGGGTAGGTACTCACATTCTATAGTGTAGAATTCACATCTCCATTGCCCTGAAAAAATAAAAGAAAGCTTTAATATTCAATGAATTATTTAATTACAAGTCTCATAATGCACACAATTTATAAATGACTATAATTGATGGACAATAACTGTCTATTTGAATAATATAAAATACGAATATTGTTTAAATCTTTAACGAGTTAAACGTCACATTTTCAATATTTTATTAGTTTAACTCGTTTAAACTTCTGAATAAAACTGAATACAACGTACCATATAGTACAATCAATATGCATTGATGTTGATGTTTATGTTTATTATTCAAAATTACGTAAATTACGAATATATATTTAATAATGTTCATACGGAAAAAAGGCTTTTTAATCATTAATTATACAAGACACATAATTATTGTAATATTACATTGTATTATCATCTCACTTTTAAATGTTAAGAATGATATATATTATAACAATAATCAAAAGCTGTATTGGAAGTTTAAAAGTTGTAAACTACGCAGTAGTTGTACTAATGATTCGGGAGCGGTAAGGATTTTATTATATTTTATTATTTAATACTTTTCAACTAATTAAGCCACACATACACCCCAGTCGGATTATACATTTGTACCGTTATAATCGTAGTTAACCTATTGGATCCGATATTGTGTGAATTTCCAACTTTCCATGAAAAAAAAACATTCCAAAAGATATATAAACAACACTATGGTCGATCCATAAACAGTTGATATATAACAAAACGAGCTGCCTGTGAAACGATAGTTAATTCTAACGTAATTTATAAACAAACGTTCGTTTAACTGTGTTTTTTTAATTTTTTTTTTTCATCGAACGTCAATTTTGGCCACCATACACGATTAATTGTTTTTTAAAAATGCTTGTACATGCCTAAATTCTATATAATGCGGTGCAGATATTACATTATGATTTTTTTTTTGTTTCGTGAATATATGTCTGCACAATTTTTTTTTTTTGCTCAAAATGTTTCCATGTGGATGATACAATTAACAATTACATTATAATGGACCCTTTCATCAGTATATAACCTCGGGGCATGAAAAAATTAGGAAGGTAATCTACAATAATTAAATATTTTTAATACGATTTCAGCATCATTCCTTTTTACTCGAATTCCAAATTGAAACGCTCCAGAAAGACCTTACTAGTTAATCCTTAGTGCATACACCTACACCTTTCCTCGTAATATTATATTGCTGCTGGGTAAATTAATTGTACAAGTGCTATGGGCACCAACAAAAATTATTCATATTTTTTAATCGAAATGCCGCCGACACCTGTCTTATTACAACAAAAAAAATAATTGTATACTTTAATAGGAATCGTAGATTCAAAAATTATTGAATTAAGGACCAAATTAGATTGGTAGATGCACTTTTGTTTAGCTGTCGTATCACGTCAATTTATTGTTAATAGTGATAACTACAAAATACGTAAAAGATCTCAAACATAAAAGTTAAGGTTAGATCGTATTTACATACAGTATTTTACTTTTTAACATTAAACATCAAAAATAATATCGTGACAAGTGTCTGTCTATCACTACAACATAATGATAATCTTAAGTCTGTTTCATACATTTTGAATAACGAAAATTTCCCGTTCGATCACGGTATAATAAATTATTTGTAACATATAGATTTTTAATCTATTTTTACATTACCCACATAATGACATACAGTATATATGGCATTTCATCGTTATATTATTTCAACGTTTTCGCAGAATTTGCACTAGTCCAAAATTCGATATTATGTGTACAATATTATGAAATGGGTCAGCGACGAAAATAAGACGTACATAGGTTCGATGTACTTGGAAATTTTAAAATTTCACTCAAACGTGAGAACTTAACGATTATGGGAAACCTCAAACTGCTACTTAGTCCAGTATTATAAATCAAATTTGAGATTCTTCAGTCGTCGTATACCGTTGATTAAATATACAGTATATACTTTAATCAATGGTAATACTGTACGATTTAAGGGGAAACAACACAGATGCTGTAGACAACGTGAGAAATATCCCCATGACATTTTTTTTTACTATACTCTTGCAATGAAAATATTATCTCTTTGTTCCGAAAACCTGAGCCACCGATGATAGCGATCATTCAAACACTTTTATGGGGCTGAGAGATAGACAAAGACGTCTTCGGCCGACGATCGACTGAACGCCCACGGTGAAGCTGGCGGACTATTAGCCCGACGAAAAATATTGAGACAATAAAAAAAATATTTCACCTAACTTCATTTTCTCTGTGGAAAATTAATCCTCTCACTGTAGATCCTAATTAATTTTAATACTCAGCGAGTGTTTGCAAGTAATCGCAAGTCACTTTTCGAAACATTTTTCTTTAATACAAATCACTGTAAATTCAATGTTCCTTTACAACCAAAAAAATTGTTATACCTAATATTTAAGTTCTTACCCTAGATATGTAGATGTTATTTATTCATGAGATTTGCCACAAATTTAATATACATTATAAAATAAATATAATAAATTTATCTTCCACTGCCGGTTACTTCACTCGCATTTAAAAATTGTCTATCTATAATTTTTATTCGTTTTTATAATCAGTTAGTAGGTATAAACTAATTTATATCAAAGTATAATAAAATATAGTTAATTAATTATGAGTAGGAACTTGCGATAATACAGATTATGAAATATATATATTTATAACTATATGAAAAAAAAAAAAAAACAATTATATCATGTAGGTAATGATATTAAACAACAATAACTTTACTGTCATTGTTTGTTCCTAAAATAGATTCGTAAATTATTAGTTAAATTAATTAAAAAATTTTAACTTATAAAGCCATTCTTCTGAGTATTTAAACATTAATCGTTTTCTATTATAAATTATTTAAACGAGTAATATTTCAATGTAATTACACATAATGCAATATTTATAATTTATTTTGACATCAAATAACTATTACAATTTTGAATATTTTTTTTTATAATTACTAGATAGTTGTTCGAAACATTTGTATATTCAAATAATAGTTTGAAAATAATTTAATGCAGTTGGTAATAAATTGATTAGACGAGTACACAAAATGCTTGAAAGCTAAGATTTGTATGAACAACTTATTAATATAAAGTTACTACAAAATTATAATAAATTATTTCTAAACGATTAATTACAAGAATAAGTTGTTATTATTGTTATTAAATCTCAACCATGATAATCGGTTTAATCAAAATATTAGTTTTCAAACTTCGCTGAACACAAGTATGTCATCTTATGGACAAAAAATGAATTGTTTAGTATGAAAAAATATGAAATTATCGAATATAGAATATATATGGACGTTGTTTTGTTAATAATATAAGATGGAGAGATTTCGAAAAATCAATATAAAGGGCATTAAATTCGATATAAAAAACAATTTTAACTAAATGTCATAGATAGTTTGTTATTTGTGTTGTTAATGGCAGTTATTATTACGTCCCGCTGAAATAATATGCATATTATAAAAAAAAATACATAGCTGTTATTTTTTTCGCAATGAAAACCTTTTAACACAAAAAAGTTTTTATATTACGTGTATTTTTTTAAATAAAATATTACGGAAAAGAAACAATACAACATGTATGAACGACAAATGTATATTTTCTTTTATAGCCTATTGAATGGAAAACAATCAATAAACAATAAACAATAATCAATGAGCAAAACAATATATTTACATTACGGTAAAACTGACGTGAATTTCTTTTCATAATAATGCATATTAGTGTATTACTATATTTTTTATTTTATCTGAGCAGTCGAATAAAAAAAAACTATAACACGCTCATTCATAATTATTTTAATAAACATATTCAGACATTTAACTGTTGAAATAGATTAACTCGGAACATGAAAAAAAAAATATTTAATTTTAATTCTAATATAACTACCACGGGAGTACAACACCAAAGTACGACAACATTTTAAATTAAAACTTGTTTTTTAAATTTGTACGCTGTCTTTTCGTATTCGCTTAAACAAAATATTTCTAACCTCGCGACTATTGTCTTGGATATCCAGGTAGGGTTTAATAATTAAAAAGGTACAACCTGGTAAAACAATAGTGAAATAGTCATTTTAACATTCTGAAATGTTCAAAATTCCTTTAGGGCTTGCAGTGAACTCTGTAAATATAATTTCGTAATCAAGAAAATCAATTATACACGAAGTCTACGCACAATTGATTATGTTAGGAAATAAAATCTTATTTCCATTGTTAAAAATTTAAGAGCCTAAACAATTGCACAAGCTAGTACAAAATAAATTAATTGTTTATAACTACCGCATGGACGCGTTGTTAGTGCAAAATAATAGTTGTTTTTTTAAATTTTGAAGTATTGAGACAAAACAAATCAATTAAAGTATTTTTAGAGTATTATGTGTGCTAATTATTTGTGTGAATTGTGTGACAATCAGTTTTCACTAATTCATTATTTGTATTATTGTAGTCGTGATGGTTTGACAATTTATTGCTAAAAGTTTTTTGATCACATTTGTTTGAAATTGTGTTAACTACGTCATATTTATATATACATCTAAAATCTATAATATTACAATCATGTTACAAAACTTCTTAATAATTTTATGTAAAAGTAATGTTATATTTTATTCTATTCAACTATTGAAAGTACTGTCTAATTATATGTCATCAAATTTAAAATATTTATAACTATTATCAATGCCAAGTTATCCACAATCATTGTATTGAAAACAAAGTAGGTAATAGTACAATTTGTCGAGTATAATATCATGTGTCATAAACAAATCTCAAGACAAACAAAAGTTATTAATTAAACAAATTAGTTTATGTTTTAATTTCACTTTAAGCTAATAATAAATTACACTCTTAATTTTGTATTTTTTTATAATTTTTGACTTTTTACTGGTTTACTGTTTTAGATGCCTTAATAACCATCACAATAATATTACGGTCGCTGTAGTGTTTCAGTGACAGTGTTGTTTGTAAAAAAAAAATGCCTAATTAATTTAAATATCTAATTCATAACTATAAGGTATCCTAAGTGTATAATTACGATCCCTAACTTTCCTTTGTGTACAGTTATATTCCCCACCGATGCAATTACTGCTTGAACGTCTCAAGCTCAAACATAATTTAGGTCTCTAAATTAACCAACAGACAACGCAATCCTCAAAACTACAATATTGCAGGCCCTTAAAACAAATTTGGGTACAGATTGTTGGCAACTAACTACACAGATTGGTCCAAGATAATTTGTTGTGTGTGTGTAATGAAATTTCTGCTGACAATTTTAAATAATGGAAAAAAAACCTTTTGATTTTAAATTTCAAGTTAAATATTATTCGCAATGTCACGATAAATCACAATTTTGAAGACGTTGAAAGTGTTGTAAGTATTTGGAATGTATGCACAATTAATTGATTGTTGGAAAGTAAATGGATGGGTCGCATGGAATGATTTCAAATGATTTATTAATTCTGATATTTTTTTTTAAGCTAACCAATAAAATCTATATAAATTATTTAGAAAGATAACTTATGATCACAAAACAATTATTTAGCTTTAAAATATGGTTTTTTTTTTTGTTTTTATCCTTTAATACATTTTATATTCATCATAATAATTAATATTGTATCATACGGGTCCTTAAGAGTATAGGGTAATTTAGGTTTGGGGGATATTGAAGCAGATTCGTTTGAAAATGAACAGATTTTTAATTCGAATTCATTTTTAAGTAGTTGTTACCAATGCAACATTACATCTTGGAGTTCGAATTAATATTAATACCAGACCAGACTATATAGTGCAGAAACTAAATGAGACTGACGGACGGCAGACATTTTCATTCGGTCTTTCTTAATTGTGGATTAATAATCGTTCAAATATATAATACATTTTCGGTGTAGATTCACAATTTAAACGATTTATTATTCCGAGACGAGGAAGGAATATAATATATTACTTAACTCGTAAAAAGGGTAAAAAGCCTGTGTTATAATAGTTTTTACTTTTTACTTAAAGTTTACCAGCCAATCGGCAATCAGCTATAATAATTATTATACGTCATAACGTTTTCGAAATACCCGATAGCCGAAAACTACATAAATTTACAGTTGATGGGTAAGTGTGTCTACGCACTTTGAAAAACTTTCACTGTTAAACCATCTCTTATATCATAATATATAAATGTAAAACTGTCGTAAAGTTAATCCGCGGAATACAAAAAACAAAAAAATAATAAAAAAAAAATGCTTTAAAAATACTTTTTGAAGTTTTTCTTCTCGAAATCCAATCGTTCACAATAACCACTGCCAAGTAATCTATTTAGTATTTTCCTACCGTTATGGTATAGATAACGCACTTAATAATAATTATATCGTTGAACATGCCTTTAAGGTGCGTTTTGTTTGTTAATATTTATAATTCAAATATCTGCATAGGTAATTAACAATATTACATTATGTCGGTTATAATATGTATTATACAATAAGCAAGCGAGTAGGTAATCAAATTATCATTCTTAACAGTGCGCGTTTAATGGGTCTGATAATTAAAACGTAAGTTATTACAATCAATTATGAAAACCTTTAACCTACATAATATTTTCTACCTCCATTATTGCAGCTGCACGGCGAAAATAATATTGTCGACTCAAAGAAAATAGTGTGCGATTCAAGTGAATATAGTTTTTTTTGTATTTTTTTTTTTTTTTAACGAAATTAAATGTTAAAATTAATCATCAGTTTGGAGCACGTATTAAGGACATTAGTCATTCTGGTGGACTTTAATTTTATTTTTTCATATTTTCATTATTATACACAGAAGAAACGATGTAGTTAAGTGCGAGGGACATCGACGTAAACGTGACTAGCATTTTCTGTGTAAAACAATTTTCTATTTTTATTTTTTTTTATCCCGTATTTACGAACGCCATAAAATATAAAACTAAGCTCTAATAGCGGATGGAAATTAATTAATATGAGATATGATGAACACGAAGCAGTATTTTGGGACTGAAATGTTCTTGGAACTTTTTATCATTATGTCGCAGTTCGGGTTGTTTTAAAAAAATTATCTTCATTTGTTTCTATTTCAATACATTTTAGTTAGTGCAACTTGATGTATATGCTCGTACAAATGACGAGTCATTTGTTTCCATTCGTTTAAGTTGTCAACTATACATATGTGTCGTGCGAAGGTCATCGACGAAACAAAAACACTATCCTGAATATTTAAATATTATGTACAATAATATTATGAAACGAGTTAATGAAACAATCATATTAATTAGTGTTTTTTCACTAATTTTAAAATATCATCTTAACGATATCTATGTTGGCAAAGTATTTTAATAACTCATATTCGAGTTGGTAAAATATTTATCAATTTGTTAAATTTTAAATCAGTAGTAAATGATCGCATTTTAAAAACATCTGTCAATCTAATCACAAAGCATATTATATTGTACATTTAAATAAAATACATTATTATGTAAAAACTGATAAATGGGTTATAGGAGGGTTATATTGTTATAGGAGTGAGTAGCTTGGTGTATAAAATTGACCATCGGGTAGGTTCTCGGTATTTAGGTAACATAATGACATTAATTAATCTTTACGATAAAACATTATATTATTATTATTTAATTATTATATTTACATTAAATACCTCTAAAATTAACTTTTCAACAATATTCTCATTATAAAATCCCGAAAAGTACTAACATTTCTACGTTAGTTGATAATATTATAAAATACAAATTTTGAAATTCGAAGTAGTTGTTAATTAGTTTCAAGTATTTAATGTTGGATTAGTGGAGTGGATGTAATCTTATCCCGCAAATCCTTGGTTCACTTCTTCGCTTTTCAAAAACTTTCAATACATGTAACTATCTAACTTCTTATTCGGAATTTAATGTTAAATTATTAACTTCTCAAAAAAATAAACTATAAGAATTAAAAATCTATACTGCCATTCAAAAAAAAAAAAAAAACCAACACATTTATAAAAGATAACACTACCCAAAACCACAGTTTAGTAAAATAATATTTTGTGTGACCAAGAATTGTTCAATAAAATATTTTAAAATATACTTCAAAAATTTGCAAGTTATACTGGCTAGTCGGATGACATTCCGCACTAAATCTGGCAAAGTAACGGACTAAATCCATCCAAATCTATCCAAAACCACAGTTTAGTAAAATAATATTTTGTGTGACCAAGAATTGTTCAATAAAATATTTTAAAATATACTTCAAAAATTTGCAAATTATACTGGCTAGTCGGATGACATTCCGCACTAAATCTGGCAAAGTAACGGACTATATAATATGTATATTGTATATAGCTATCATCAAACCAATAATTATTTCATATATTTGTGGGGTTGTGCCAGAAAATCCAACACCTAAGTCATTCAACGTTGCCATTCAAAAGTTGTGGTAAATTCGTAGTGTTGTTGCAGCACACCGGATCAACGTAAATTAATTCATTTGTCGAAAGTAAAAGATAATTATTGCATGTATCCACGCCGGTGATATGAACAATTTTTCCAACATTCATTCGAAAAAAATAGAGCTGCCCATCAACACGACTTCTAAACGATTTCTTAACAACTCGAAAGAGTTTGAAATGATTTAGTTTGATTGACCGTGGCTACGTAAAGGAGCTACCTCGTTGGAGGTATAACCTCAAACACGTTCATGCATAGATATATTATATTAGTGATATTTATGTATAATTATTATGTTACACAGAGTGGGGTATTGGAACGGTCGATTATCCTGTATACTATTATTACTTAGATACGAAAATCGCAGTTTCATTGTCCTACCCTGTATGTTGCTTAATATATTCTATTGATTATAATGTATACAGTGTAAAAATACAAAAAAATTTCTTGAACGATTCGGCATTGATACGAGTTTCTTACTTGATGAACCGGAGGAATGAATAAATCATAAAATATGTAATAATGTACTGCTAAGACTTATATTATACTACAAAGAGGGATCAAATGTTGTAGCCCATACAAAATATGTTGTTAAAGGCATTGCAGAAAGAGATGTAAAACTTATTGAAGAATACAATAGTATTTTAGGAACAGTATCGGTCACAAATTTACAAATAGGTAGTCAAAGATTATAAAAATAAGTATCCCGACAGTAAAAAATCAACATTAGTCAAAAGTCGTTTAATGTTATTCATATTAAGTAAAAATATTCACGAACATGTAAAAATAAAACGATACTTTCAGTAAAGCTTACAACCAGTTCGATACATTATAAAAAATCATATAACAAAAATGATTGTAAATTTAGTTTCATTTAATCTATTTTATTTTACATACTTCAATTAGATTACCGGTAAGTACCAAAAATTACAACAATTTTAACAAATTTTAAAAGTTCAAACTTAAAGTTAAAGGGGCACGGGCTTCGTCCTGTTGATCTAATATCATGTGTAGTGTATTTTTGTATGTTTACACACTGTTTAAGTTTAAAGGAGTGGGATCATAGCAATTAAAAATTTTTTTTTTGTCATCTGGACCACCCTACTATAGGGTGGTGTATTTATAAGGGCTTTTGATCGTAGAATGAATATAACCTTAAGGCATTTTTATAAAAATAAAAATATGTCTTGAGATAATGTATGTTTACTGTTAAAATAATCACCATGTATTACCATGCCTTAGAAAAAAAAATGTTTTCTTAATTATTAATACTACAATAGACCTTAACAATCGTACTCCAACGTCGTTACCGGTTGAGATGCATAAGTTACAGCTGATATAAAAATAACTTAATTCGCGAAAACAATAAACGTCCGTTTTTCTATGTGGTCGCTTGTGAAACGGGTTTTATTTTAATTGATATTTTGCAGGGAGACACGAGACTATTTTCCTTTTGAAAATAACAACAATATGATGGCTAATTTCCCAAGATTGAATTACGAGCGGAAACACATCGTTTCGGAACTTTGGCAAATGCGAATTCAATTAATTTCGAATCAGCGTTAAACCCATTAATCAATGTCGGTTTTCGTACGTCCGCATAAAAATGAAAAAGAAAAGAAAAAAATAGAACACACGTAGATAATAATATTATTATTATTACGGAACGTCTTGTCGACCCGATTTTTGGGTTCTTACGTTTTAGCTTTGCCGCAGCCTCCGCTCGGTGATAAATATTGTTCGGCCTTTGTCGTTGTTTCACCGTGTCATATTATTGTCACAGACAAAAAATGTAATCAATTGTAGTATTACCAAGCACAATGTATCTATCCATCCCGGTCATCAAAATCCAAAATGATTTTTCCTCAAAAAAACGATAGAAACTCATGAGTGGTTATACCAAGTGTTCAAAAAAAAAAAATGTCGAAGCCACCCGAAGCCCTGGGCCCTGTAAAACAAGCAATCCGACTAGCTGAAGGAATACATCTTTTTTTATTGATTATAAAGACCCTCGGAAACATTGGGCCACTGTCGGGTCTACAACATATGATTTAATTGAATACACATTATTATATTATCGTCTACTCATTGCAATGGTTTTTAAATCTTGGCTTGAACATAACATAATTATTATTTTTTTAATCCCAGAAAAGCCGTGACGCTGTAATACGCGCATGCGCGGCCGGAGAGCACACAATAACGGACACGACCATTATTGTATGTACAACTTGCCATTTCAACTGTCGTTGGTGTATAGCAAACAAAGTAGTGTGCGGTTGTTTTATGAGCCAGAATACGCCCGATTTTATTGTATTATACGGTTATTATTACTATTACTATTATTATCATCATCTTCGGATCCGATTCGTAATGCGTTTTTCTACTCGCACTATTCTCTACATGTACGTGTATAATACGCTGTATTAGGGTTTGTATTGTTGTGTACGACGATTAAATTGTACGTCGTACGAGTTCGCGTCCGATCGCGAGACGTAGACGTTAATAAACATTGTACGGGTGCGACCATAACAATGTTACCAGAAACCTGGTCATCGTCGTGGCCGCACATACAACGGCTACACATATCAAGCAGAGCTGACCTAATCGCTGACGATTTATATTACATAATATTATTAAGAATTGACATCGGAAATCCATCCGACGAGTTGATACTACGCACAGCTGCTGTCCGTCGTTCCCAACACGTCATAACTACGGCTCATATTTTTTCTATAATACTGCTATACATCCGGTGTCGGAAAGAAATTAAATACAAACCGATTGTGGAAATGGAATTTAAAAAAAAAAAATGTTCATTCTTTAACGTTTTTGCTGTACGTTAAAATAGTGCAGATGGGATTATAATATTTGTATTATGTATAAGTCTATTTTTATTTAGACTTCGACGGCAAGGTGCATTCGTTTTATTTAAATTAATATAGATACCTACATTATTAGGCACTGGTCATTTTAATATTATGACCTACCTACCTAGGACGAGTAGCACTTGATCCATGGTAATATTTTTAGTGATTTTTTTATTACTGAGGCTTTATTCGGGTACCTTTATCGAAATATTATTCAGTACGAAAAAACGAAAGTTCAATTTTTACAAGTCTGAAATTTATTACCAGCAAAAAATAATAATAATCGCCGTACCAAAGTCCAGAATAATGAAGAGTGTTATGGTATATTAAAATAATGTAAAACAAGAGTAAAAAAACTAAACTCGGATGAAAGCTTGAAAAAGTACATTACTTTAAGTGTTTGAATGCCCATGAAAAATTTTGAAACAGGGATATTAAATAAGACTAAACGGGGTGTCTACTTTATTATCAAGGGGTGCTTGAGATCTCCTCGTTCAAAATAATATAACCAAACTATATTATAGTTTGATCAATTCTTAACAGACATTAATGATACTTTTACAAACATAAATAAATTACAAGCATTAAAAATGTTATGACTTAGATTAAGTTAAGATACGTCAGATAAAACGATGTGTAAACTTTTCATTGTTATAAGAATTAAGTTTAAGTAAATAGCTAAGACGTGTAGGTCGGACAACCGACCAAAAATGTATAAGTACCTACCCATGTCACACGCAGTCGGACATTTACCCTCCGTTATTGTAGTACAAGTAATATTTTTTTGGTTTAATTTTTCAACATGGGTCGGTATCGATTTTTTCGGCTTTGCAAAAGTGAAATCTTAAAAAAATTTTCTGCTTCTGCCGATTGATACCGATTGAAACTACTTTGTCTATAATTTATACTGCACGATTAAAACGATAACGAATCATTTGATCAAAGCCGAGTAAAAAATGCATTAGTAGGTACCTACTCTCAACATTTCAGTTCTGATTTCTGAAATATTTAAATGAAGGTTTCGGTTCTAGATTATTTATATAAATAATTCAATCTTGAATACCTATATAATGTCCCGTTCAATACATAATTGAACAATTTCGTCTGATTTAAAAAAAAATTAATAATTCTCCCTCTTGTTCTTTTTTATTTCTGGATTGGCGGCACTCGGTGAGAACATTTTTTACACTTGTAGTAGTATGTCGTCGTAAGTGGTGAACGGTACGAGGGGATTTTCCTTTATCATGGAAATATGTTCTCCTTAAGTTATATTATATGCGATACTATCCTTCACTTGGTGTTGGTCTGAGGCCAACTGAACCCTGTTCGTTGAAATAGTTATTATTTCACGCGATCGTTTACAGTGTTATTTATCAACAATTAAACAAAACACCTTGACTAAATGGTTTTAAACATTATAATATGTTACATTTTTATTTTATTGAAAGTTAAATAATAACTGTGTTTTTTTCGCTCTATGAAAAACTTGTCAAATGTTGCGATTAACCGATTTAGTTCACCGCGAATCGGTTACTTTTGTACAGTAATCTGCTGATTTCTCATGTAAAATGATAAGGCCGAGGAATAATATTAATTATTTTAGTTATTTTTCAATGGGAAGTATAAATAATGTATCTTATTCGAGCACTGAAAAGCTTTTTACGTTTTCCAACAATTCAGTCATCTGCCGTTGTTACATCAAAGCTTTTTCATCTCTTGCACAAACGCGTGTATACTATAATTATGCATGACGTGATACTTGTTCATAGATCGCCACAGTAATTTGCCACGCACTGCCGGAGACAACTGTTGGAATCGAAAGAAGAATGATTTGATATCACGTGATGTGATGCGATACAGTCATGGAAAAAATGTCGTGTCTGTGCTTAGGGCCTTTGCCTTTCTAAGCTCGTCGATGGGACATCCAGTCTGGCAAACACCTAAGGCCGATGCCGCTTATTAGGGCAATATTAAAATAAATAATAGAAATTAAAAAGGTATGTAAAGTATTTCTTTCTTTGCTGTTCAATTGCAAAACGTGAAGTCACCAAGCTTTTCGTTTGGTTTTTTGGCTATTACAGGGTAAATATATAAACTTGTATATTACATATATATTATACATAATATGGCATAAATCCTTAGCTCTTTGGGGACATGCTTTTTTAAGACGAGTGGTTAACAGACGTCATCGCCCACTGGCGCGAAAATGTTGAATTAAAACCACAATTTTAGGGATATTATGTTTGACTATTTTGAGAGGTTCTTTTTTCATTTATCTGTTTCCCACTTTTTCAGATTATCCACCCACACGAATGATAACTTCAAACAAACTGATTCCTTAAGACACAGTAAATATGATGCATTATACACGTTTAAAATTCTATAAATATATTGAACATTGCTAAAGATACATTTGTAAGAATATTCATATTTCATAGTGTATTCAGGTACTCAGTACTCACACATATTTTGGGTTCAAAAAGCAATATTCAATCATTACCAATTATGGTTAGATGGCACTATGTCTATATAATTTGAAAATAAACTATTTTCACACGAGGTATTTATTTTTAAAAATGTATTCATAATATCAGTCAAGAAAATTTGAATCGTTTTGTCATGACCGTCTTCACGTTCGGACTATATTATATAAAATTCAAATTTACAATTAAATAATAGTAAGTATAAATTCAAAAATATATTAACTACACTACGTTTTAATTGGGTATTACAGCAGATCAAAAAATTGTAACAACATTGTGTTCTGTATTTTATGTACGAGAAAGATATATTTTAGACGACATCTATTAGATTTATAATTTGACTGCAAAACATCATGATTCTGTCGGAATATAAATAATATGCTCAAGCGAGTTTCTAATTAACTCAACTAATTGTTATTATTAGACATTAATGCATCGAAATTCAAGATTAAATTAAACTGTTCACAAATAATCAGAAAAATATGTGTTTGTAAAATACTTTTGAAAAATAATTATTAACGAATGTTGCAAGAAACATAACATAATATCATCACATTTATTCTAAAATTATTATTTTATCCAATATATTTTTCAACAAAATAAAGTTATTACGATTTAAATAAAAATTATTAAAGTATTTCGTCACAATTCTCGAAGTTCAAAAATATCAAAAGTTAACTAACACATCTATAAATTGTAAACTAATTAGTAATACAATTTAGTCATCAGGGTTAATTGTAAATATATTATTATCATATTATTTTAAAAGGTTGGGGGCTACAACACGATTGCGCAAATTTTCCTTTTTTGACCCGACTAATTACACCACGATTGCGCAAAAAATTTGGAACACGATTGCGCCCCGATCCCTTTTTACCTGTTAAAATCACAACACCATTGCGCACCAAATGATATGTGTATTGTGTATATACTATAAATAATAATTTATATACAATATAAAATAATGCATACAATATACATACAATACATACTTATTATAACTTGCATAATATTATACATATTACATGCACTCAAATTATAAATTCACAAAATGCACTTTTTCAAATGAAAATATATAGTATTATAAATTATATTAAAGTCAATATACTCAATATTATATTTTGTTTGTTGATATTATATTATTAATAGGTAATAAGTTTAAGTCATAGGCCTAATAACTAGTTATATGGCTCAAGTGCGTGTATATGAAAATGTATTGAATGTATACATTATTTTATGTTGTTTATAAATTATTATACATAGTATATAGTATATACACATATCATTTGGTGCGCAATGGTGTTGTGATTTTAACAGGTAAAAGGGGATCGGGGCGCAATCGTGGTGTAATTAACCGGGTCAAAAAAGGAAAAATTGCGCAATCGTGTTGGAGCGAGGTTGGGTTATGGCTGTATAGTGTATAGTAATATATTATATTTAATTAATACTAGGTATTTTTATCGAAATTATTCTGCTGATGAAATATTATTTTTTTGAAATAAAAATATACACATTTTTATCAACTAAAGAGAAACCAAACTATTTTCTCTGGTCTTTTTAAAAAAAAACAACGAATGAATATGACACTATGTAATCAGATTTTTATAAGAGGTATAAAGTAAGTTTTTTTGGAACCTAGCTGGTTTAGAAATCTCGAACGACGCATTTGTACGATATATAAGTCGTTAAGAAAAAAAGTGAAAACGTAAAAATTCATTAATAAATGAAATGTTAAATTATGAAAATGCGTTAACTTCAAGGAAAATAAAAAAAATTGTTTCAACACATTTAATGAAAACATTTCTTAATAATATTTACATGCAAGATAGTTTTCTTTAGTAGCACCGATGGGCAACGATGTTTCGCTCGAAAAAGAAAAGGCATGTATACACAGCATCTGCAGTGTCTCTGCGGACGATACCAATAGAAGTAAACATCCTATCTATACACTTACCTACTTATTATTGCAATGGCTGTTAATTATTAATAATAACTGCAGAACTGTTAATAATGGTCTAATCCAAAATAATCCATCCCGTTCTGTCTCAGTATAGCCTATAACGAGAAAATGAAAATCGTTAATTTCTAGGGATGGTAAAAAAATAATCTTGAGCATTATTACTGGAGCAACGAAATTATTAGCGCAGAAAATTAAATTTACTAAAATGCATAGTGAAAAATGTCAACCAACCTAAACGTCCGAACTTTTTGGAGCGATTCACGCATTACTCCTTAGTTTCTTCAAAACTTGATATTACATTATTTTATAATGTTTACTTATTTTCCGAGAATGTCCGACCATTGACACGTTTGGACGGGTGTAGGATAAATAATAATATTCACTTCGATCTACGAATTTGTTCTACACGCAATCCTTATAAATGTACACAAACCCATCGTGATATTATAGTTACCTCGTTTGGATATATTTTCCTCTCGAATCTCAACTTTGAGAAATCATGTGATATTTATTTTTATATCAGCTACCAGCGGACCTTTTAGTTCTGGTAGTAGCCTGGAGGTACAGAATGTGGCAAAACATTTTTTTTTTTAAACATCTTTACTGATTTAAAACTATTGGACACCCGTGTAGTGTTTATATAAATAAGGTTGGTTCTATTAGGCTTTTCTGTAAATGTCGATATAATATTACAGAAATGTTACTATATAGACTCTGAATGAACTTTATCAAGAATAAATAACCCTTTTTTCTATACATATAAGATGTAACATAAGTCTCTAATAATTCTGATAACTACTTAACATATTTTTAAAATTATTTCTTAGATTTTTCTTTGTAATTTATTCATGATTTTGATGCAAATACTTATATTTAATTTTTTTGCATTTTTAGTTCGTTTCTCAAGAAAAGAATACCACGGACTTGGACATAAGTAGCATTTCAGACGTAATATAATGTCCAGTTTTATTTGACCTTACTATTACAGTATGGCTGTTATATGATACGTTCAAATAAATTTAAAAAAAAAAAAACTGTTATTTAATATTAACTTGTGTATTTAATTTTTCCTCGAGAGAGAAATAGGGTACAGTAATTTATTAAGTAAGAGTTTCTTGTTTGAATTTAGAAATGTTTGCCAACTCAGAAATGTGGATACTTTTAAACCATTTGAAAGTAATCAATAACAACTAAATCGTCCGAATCGTATTTCATCCAAGGAATGAATTCAAAGTGCTGTTAAAGTTAAATTTTTCAAATGATTTAAGTTGTTAAAAATAAAAATATTTTATGCACATTGATAAAATATATAACTATTGCACAATGTGCAAATATTAATTTGTACTTAACAATGTCAAAGTGTTTCTTAATTTCTATGTGTAAGGACACGATATCATTTGAAACTTTGTCACATACTCACTCACACGCATTATTGTTTGTATTTTTTTTTTCGAGATCAGTCTCACACGTTAACTTTTAAGGTAATACTTATTTAATAATTCATCGTAGGTTTATCTTAACAATTTTTTCCGATGATTGGTTGAAAAAACATGTTTGGTTAGATGCTGGGTAATATTATTATATTATCATAAAACCGCATAAACGGACGCTTGACCTGGATGCCGACAAACCGGCGAGTTATTGCGTACTAGCAATAGGGGTCCGGTATAACAATTAGTGCTGAGATATTTTACGACCACGACACTCCACAATAATAGTATTATATTATATTTTGCTCATCGCAGGTATAATAATATTATAAGAGTTCCGGTTCGTGACCGCGTTTTCGTGGGAATATTAAAATTAAATTTTCTCATCTGGACGTTTAAAATAATGATAATAATAATAATAATAATAAAAAAAATGCCCTTATCAATGGGGGTGGTGTTTGCGAATTTTATTAATTGCCACTTGTTTGGGACCTAGCAGAAAATCTGCGCAATTCGGTTTGACCCTTCGAGCGAGATATAACCTATTAATTATGTTAATAATGACAGTGGGTGTTAAAAAAAAATGTAAAATATATCGGCATTGCCTTTATTCATGAGCTATATATATTGTGAACGCATTTTTCATTTACAGAAACTATCAAATTAATAATTGGAAAAAAAACCATAAACAAAATTGTTCATAAAATATATTTTTAACGGTTCGCGCTCTGAAGAGAAAAAAAAGAGCTAAATCATTTTCACCTAATTACTTTTTAAATAGAAATCAGAAACAAGAGAAAATTATATAATACCATAGATGGACAATTTGATATAATACGCAATATAAATGGAATAGATTTACGAGTGATTTGACAAACATGCCCAACCCTCTTTTATTCTGCAATAACGCATTTATTTCAAATATGACATTTGAAATTTAGAAGTTTACTTACAGACCATATTTTCAAATGCTATTGTTAATTTTTACCATTTGACAAATATTCTGTATTTTTAAGAAAATCTTTTTTACTGTAAATTGTTATTCACAGATACAATTTTTTTTTTTTTTGAAAATATTGATATATCTAATTCTAAATTAAACTTTCAGCATATTACTGAAGTTAAAATATGATGTAATAAACAACAGTTTTACATAGTGTTCAAACCGTGTGTAATATTTGTTTACTGTAATACTTATTATACTTAGATGATACCTATTTAAAAATTATATAATTTTAACATTTTCATTGCCAAGCACTTTTAATTTCTATACATTACTATGCCAAGTAATAATTATTTTTAAATTTTGAATTTATTCAACCTACTCAATGAATCGCCAATTCAAATAATGATTTGCTACGAAAAAAAATAGTGAATTTGTTAATTAATTTTAAGAGCTGTTTAAATATGCAACCAGGGTTTCTCAGTATTTAAAACGGAATATGACTGATAAAGTAATAATTAGTAATAATTATGTGCTAACTTTAGGCATTATCATGACGATAGCAACTGATAAAAAACATATATGAAAATCATTAGTCAAAGTAATTTGTCGTTGAGCATTTATGCAAATATTAATTAAAAACGGATGGTCCTCGTTGGATAAAAGTTGTGTCACCACCCGAAACTCCGCCTGAAAGACGTATACAAATCTTAATATATGAAAATATATGGTCATTAAGCATACTTCAAAAATCGTGATTTTAATAATTCTATTATTAAAGAAAAAAGTGGAGGTGGTCGTGCTTGGTGAATCACACGATTATATGTTATATAGATCTGTACGAAATAAGTGTTCGCAGAAAAAACTTTATGTGAACAAAAAACTTTATTTTTACAATATAATGTCAATGCTTGTCAAAGTTTGTAACGACGCTGATTCGTGTCTACTTAATACTAATGTTATAAACCGAAAACAACATAATAATAAAATATAAACCTATTGTTACACCGGTATTTAGACTTTTTTAGAACATTAATTGCATAATACTGTACTCCATTATTTAACGGTCGAACGTTAAAATAATAAGGTAGTTTATAGCTTCTTAAAATTATGATTTTTTCAAAGTACATATTATTGGGATTTTGATGTTTTCTTGACATTAAGTAGTTAGGGGGAAAAAAATTTAAAAGTGTAATTATTATCTATGTATAAATTTTTTTTTTTTTGGTTTCATTTATTTTATAAACATATTATGTATAAATTGTAAATTGATTTTTTGCGACAACTCAGTAGAGATAATTAGATAAATTATAATGTATTATTATCTTTTATTAGCCTCAGCTTTGATAGTGTAAAGTAATTGAAAAATATTGAGACAATTTATTTTATACTATTTTATAATCTATTTATAATCTATTAGAGTATAAAGTTTCCACTTTACTCATAACAATTTGAAATACTTATAAAGTTATAAGTTATAAATAAGTAATAAATAATTCGAAATTAGGTTTTTATGTCAACGTTTTCAAAAATATATTCTTTTCCAGATCATTAAAAAAAATGTAAGTTTTGATTTCAAAAAAAAAAATAGTTAAATAGTATAACATATAATTGTTCACCACTTTTGTTGACTGATTAATTACTCAAAATTAAGTAAGTAAAAATATTTTCAATAAAATATACATTGTATCAGAAAATAACAGATAGATGAGTGATTATAATAATATAAAAATTTTGTATAGTATGTACTTTGCCAGTTTTCGATTACGAACAATAAAATCATAATAATACATAATTATCTAAGAATCATTGCTGTATCCAAACTTTCACTCTGTCGTATTTAAAATTTCTCATAGATCCTAGCATGTAAATACTATACGATGGTTCCACTAATACAAAACGATTAAACTTCGAAATAAAAGCAAGACAAAAACTAAATTATATATTAGACGAAAAATACCATACGAAAGTGAGAAAATATAGACGGATGTAAAGAAATATTTTCAAAAAAGTTTTTAGAACAAGTGAATCCAAAACTTTGTGATTGCTCCCAATGCACTCTGCACGTAGTTTTGAAACGTTTAGAGAATGATAAAGTTTTGTGAATAAATTGTTTTTTGTGGTTTGATTTTTTTACTTGGTATCTTGTCGGATCCTATAATCCCTATTAATAACATTTAAATTCTCATGAAGAATAAATCGAAATTATACACACATTATATTATCATCGATAACATGTAGTAGAACTTAGGTACGATTTTACATAAAATGTTTATGTTTTATGGATATTTATATTGAAACCATAACAACACTGATTTTAAAACTGAGGCGTTTTTGCATTATAATATTATGGTGTGGAACGGCGCAAATATTAAACAATTTCGGTAACATTACTGTAATACATAATAAATATAACAGCAACTGTTTTATGAAAAAAAAATATCGTACATGCGAATAAACGGGTACATAAGTAATAAGCATAATTATTAATTATGTATATAATAATATTTTTTAACATATTATTATATTCAGTAGTATTGACATCCATTTTTTTTTTTTTTTTAATACATTTTTGTAATTCAAATAATTCGTTAGATGTAAACAATTGTAGGATAGAGGAGTCGATGTTATATAAAGTGGATACAAATCGGTTTTGAAGATAAAATATACCAATTTACAGAACGGAAAATTGTACTCTACCACTTTTTTTTTTTTAGAAAAAAAAATGCGTAGAAACTATAGTTTTAGAACTTATGATGGTTTTATTACTGTTGAAGTTTAGATTCTATAAACATGAGCAAGTATGGAAATTGCGAGAATGTATAATTTCATACGACTAAAAACTAAAAACTTTTTTGATGAATATTTTATGTGACCCGCACTCGTTAGGTTAATGTTGGAATATCTCCGGGTATACGACGATTATGAAATTCAATAAACATGGTTAACCACCTCTTAAAGAACAAAATATTAAAATGTAACTATCGTATTTAGTATTATTCACGATTTACATTCAAACGGATCCTCAGACATAAACCGAAAGTCACCTATGAATTATAATATTGTAACATGAATACGAGTTGTCCTCCTGATGCGTGACCGCATTACGTCAGTGTTGTACATATTTTATTTTCAGGATGACCGTTTTGGGATGACCTGTGCTCGACAAATGGGCTGTTATTTATTACGTTTAAGTTTATTTATTGCAATGATGTGTACGAGAGCTTATCATTACACTATAATACATCTAAATCTTTCTGAGAACACCGAAAATAAATTTCCGTCACAATACGATTACAAGCACGATACTGTAAAATATTATGCAAGAGTTAAATTTTGATTCAATAATTATTATAGCGTAATTTTAAATTTAAATATTCAAAAAAAATGTTGACATTTTGTGCCAATTATAACATACATTTTAATCATCAATACGTTTATCAATATATTAATATATTATTCGTTTATAATATGTTTAGGTTTGAAACTGAAGACCACGAAGCAACAACAAGGCATACACATATTTTGGTCAAAAATTGGTTTTTACTGCACATTATAAAAAAAAAACTGCTTCGTTTGGTGCGACTTTCAGAAAAATTCAATTATTAAATACAGAGACATTGTATACATAGAGAACTGGTTTTCATTTCTGGTCATGAGATTACGCATAATATATGATATTATCGTAATCATATTTGAGTGCAAAAATTAGACATCTCGCACATCTCTATAAGTTGTGTTTCTTAGTTTTGAGATCATACAAATTTGATTTTGACAATTTGGTAAGTACTGACTAATAATTATAGTATGAAATTCGATCTAGATATTTTTTGTTCATTTTTAAAACATTTGTAAGTTTTTCGTGAAAATTGTAAGTTGATACTCATTATAGTTGTATAATTATTGTTCTTGTTCTAAGGTTTAAAATTATAAAACTGAATTTTAAATTAAATTTAAAAATTACTACATTTCTGTAATTTGTCTGTGTTGTATTGGAAAGTATCGAAATTCATCAGATCCAAAGTCTTGATAAACGATGTTACCATCACTTAAATGGCATTATGGTGATCACATGATATCGTTGATTATGTCCAACTCTCACATTTAAATCATCGATCGTGTTTTTCAATGTGACTGAACGTCTGGTATGCCTACTTCGGTATAAGGTTACTTCGGGTACAAATAAAACAATTTTAACGATTGTATAACATATTCATAAAAAAAAACCGGGTTATCGTTATTAAATCGTTATACCTTTAGAACACGGTAGAATAATACCGGTTTTGTGATTGTGCACTAAATAATAACAAATAATAAAAATAATAAAGGAAATGTTATAATAAATTTGTGATACCTGATAAGGTAGTTATTTTTTCACCAATTTACCTTACTATCAACAAAGTAGTTATGTATATTTCAAAATAATGTTTGTCTACATTGTTCAAATTTGTTTTATGATATCCGTTTTAATGTATGAATGACCTACATACTTTCTCGCAGAAATGTATGCGATTTATTCCGTCAAATAATAAGAGAACATTTGTATTCGACCTTGATGTATTATTATGTACGATATTTATGTATTGAGGTGAACGTTTTTCTTTCGGAAAAAATTATAAATTAAAATTTTTAAATGCAAACAAGTCAACTTATTGATTCACATTATATGTTTTGACTGTACAACAAATTATAAAAATTAAAATGTTTTTTCTTTGAGCTTACATATTATTTAATTCACAGTTGAGCCCCTAGTGAAGACACTATACACTAACACAAATACGGTGAAAAAAACGAAAAAATACGAAATTGAAGACTACCTATACAATGGCGTTGGAAAAATTCGCAAAAGTGTGCAGTAAATGTTGACGACTTGCGGCTTGCACATCGTCTATTCATGTTCGCCGTGGCCATTTTAGCCAAAGAGTTTATCGCAAGAAAGTCTATATCCGGCAACAGTGTAGCTTTATATCCGCGTATTACATAATTAAATAATTTTGTCGTTTTATGTGTAAACTTTGCACGATACGTTGTCGCTATATTGGTGCGCGTCGTGTTTGGAGCAAAACGAAGGCATCCATAACACACGCAGAACACGAGTTTTCCACACATTATTATGTAACGCAGCTAATGGATTCCACACTATACTCTATATAATAATAATATGTACATCATCATAATAGTAACGTGGCACAGATATTAGGATAGCAAATAGTACTGTTGTCAACCCCGAAAAGTATTTATCTCTCTGGATCGCTCGCATATTACAAACAAATAAACAATAGTGTCCGAAAAATAATACATAGGTAACCATGGTAACCAGGTAAACTACACGTTGTTTATCGGTGACTTGTCAATCATTGATGGTCAGTGTGTTCAGTACAATACGGAACCCCTTTCAATATTTTGAGACTTCACAGTAAATTGTTGGATGTTTTTGACGTGTGATTGTGAAGGTTACAATAACGGTCGGTCTTATAAACACCTTATTTTTTTTTTTTAATTTCAAAACACAAATTCCCTACATTAGATTACGCTCATTGATCTACACGCCGTGAGTGGCCTTTCAATATAAATCATTGAATATTTTTGATTCACTGGTCAAAGAAACAAAAATCTTGAAAACAACGTAAAGATAAAATGGCAAAAAGTAATGCTTGTTAAAGTAGGTAGTTTTGTATCTAAAAGCGATTTTAAGAGAGAAAAAAAAGATTTGTATCCCTTCCATCCCATGCCCTCCCCAAAAACGCAACTGATGCAGATCGAATAAGGTCTTATCAAAGCATTATAATAATATTTCTGCCGATTATGTGCGTAAATTATTATACTGCTGCCTTATTATATAAAAACGTCGCGTGCGCCCGTTCGCATAAGTAGATGAGTTCATTATAATTTTTACATTTTATCCTAAGTAGGTACGAATGAATCGTACAATTTTTTTTTTTTTTAATACGAAAGACTCTAATTTTATCAGCCAATCAATGAGTTTCTCTACCATAATAATAATACTAAAAAGTGTTTTTACATAATTTTAAGTAGGCACTCGGATAAATGTAAAAATACAAAATCAAACAAATAATTTATTATTTAAAGTCATTTAAAGTTTAGAAGTCCCGAACAAACCAAGAGCTCTCACTCTTTTATTTAAATTTTTAATGCTAATAAATTAAATATACGGTTGTAGGTTTAACATAAGATATTATTAAATCGAGATTTTCAATCGAAAAACGTTTTTCCCTAAATAATACCAAATTAAAATCAATGGTACTGTTTTAAAATATTACATTTTATTAAAAAAAGACATATTTAACCTTTCACAAAAATTATAAACGAATAAACGAATAAAGCGTTATTTTATAATATTAATAGCCCCGAATCGAGTGGAAAAAAAAACTGAAAATGTACTAAAACGTTGACAAAGGAAACGATAAGTAGGTACAACATACACAGCAGGGAAAAAAAACAATCGTCCTGTAGAACATAAGCCTCATCGCTGCGTATACGATATAAAATTCTACTTAGAGAAGAACTCCCCTAGTATAATAATTATTTATTGTTATTTTAATAGTCTATTCGGTTAATGAGCTCTCGGAGTTCGACATTAAACATTTAACCACGGTATCCGTTCGCCCTACCAACAGCAGCAGGTTAGGTATATGAGAGGCGCAGACGCAGAAACACAGACGCAGACGATCCTTATATCGTACATATTCTACGCAGTTTATAAAATAATAATAATATGTGTAAAAGTGCAATGTTTCCCGACATAATTTGTGTATTATCATATAGTTTCAAAGTGAGTTGTTTCTTTAGGAGGTAAGCATTTTCCCTGTATTATTTGATTGATTAGCACTATTATACAATGTTGACGTAGACAATTTCTAATACCAGATATCGGTTTAGATGTGAAATACCGAAATAATATTATAGTAGTATAATGGATATATTTTCAAATCAAGCATATATTTATAATTCCTACGTCGAAATCGTGTTAATTATAAAATAATCGAACTGCCGGTTTCAATATTCTGAATAACTATTTTAAAACATTTGAAACGTTTCTAAAATGTAAATTAATTAAGCAGTCTTAAACGTAATACATTACCGAATTAAATTCATTGCATACAGTTATCGCACCGTAAATCACTGGGCAAAGCAAACGAATCGTCATTCGTCAATTAGAAAAAAATAAAACAAAACTATAAGTTCTTAAATTAAGTTAAAATAATAATACGATATAAAGTTTGTATTGGAAAATATGTAGGCTAATGACTTGGAAGTCGAAGTGATACTTTCTAATAATAAATTCAACACACCAGTCTCGGCATGCGGAATATGAGAGGTTGTATAATACTGTCCATAGATTCGTTGAATTTTTAAAAGAAAAACACCATTCTTTAGTAGTCACAAAACCTGTGTGCATAGACATATCCTAACCCTATATAAATGCTACTATATAATACGACTGAAAAATGCCACCGGATATTGATTTTTTTTTTTTACATCCATCCCTCGTGGGTGCTTGTAATTTTTATTTTACAATATTTAATACGCTAGGCCGCCGCCGTACGTAATGTATGTGAATTATATAATATACCTGGTGGCTGGTACTTACCTATAATACATATTTCGCATTCGAGTACAACAAGTTATGAATAAAATTCATTTAGGTTCGGACGTAAAACGGTTCATTATAATATTATTTAATGTTCGCTTTTTTTATTCATTGTAAAAAAAAAATACGATTACTATATTATACGTATTCATAATATAATGTGCCTTAATATCATATAACCTACAATATACATAATATTACGTCGGATATATTAATATAAATAGTTAAGCTTTGTTTTCTCGTGGAGTATTGATTTCGAGGACGAAACGTCGGCCGCATATAATACAACTGGACGAAAAAATCGAAAATTTAATAAACTCGAACTGTCGTAAACGACGTAAACCATTTTTTTTTTTCTTTATTACACAACCGCGTAATTTGCGGATACCTATCGATTATACGAGCAAGGAACCTCAAGTACGGGCGTGGTAGTTGGGTCGGATAATAATATTATAACAATACGTCCAGCTTGAATCTCATAGAACGATCGGAGAACAGCGTTTCGGAGGACTCGAGCTGCAAAAATGGCCATCGTGTAGTCGTTTCGGTTGAACGATGGTAAACGTAACGTATTATACTAACGTGCACGTGTTGTAACCATGCGGTTTTAAGCAATCACAAACGATAAGTGGACCGATTCTACGGGTAAATAATCATTGTTTGACGATTAATTATTAAATGATATCAAAAGTATGTATTTTACACCACTTGAAATATTATGCTCTATAATTCGAAGTATAAGCAAAATACGATTTTATCGATGTTTACTTATCTGACAGTGATGTGATTAAAATATGTTAAATTTAACAGTTTAGTCTAAACCATTGGTTTATTTTACAGCCATCGCTAAATTTAATTAAAATAACACGATAGGTATGAAACATTTGGTGAGAACCAATGTCATTGTTCGAAACGTATTAATATCACTCTGAAAATGTTTTCGTCGTAAAGTTATAAAAGTGGCACACGATAAAATGTGTTTGCATAAATTACTAAATCCACGGGTCTTTTAATATTGTAGTATCACTTATTTAAGTCTGTCTTTCGAGGAACACTGGACGAACGTACAACCGAGTTAAAGCAGGTCTACCCAATTACCCTTGTCGAGGTGGGAAAACTTCGATCAGCCTTCAGCGAGGCACACGGGCATTTAAGAGTATAGATACATTGCGCCGAAAGAACTTGAAGCACTGTGGGACGTTTAATATGACATTTTGCATGTTTTTTTGGCTATTTTATTGACGCCGGTATAAATTATGAGACGTTTGAACATAATATTATTAAGCTCATAACTTATCGCGCCGTGTTAGACCTGTAGACAACTTGTATGAAGACGACTGCCTATGCATTGCACAATATTTCGAGCGTAACATATTCAGTACAAATCGACAATATAATATATAATATAAAAAGCAGCAGAAACGCTTTTCGGTCGAATGGTACGCGCCCGACCAAAGTCATTTTTGCCAGAAATAAGTACTCTCTTTACGGCGACGAATGTAAGGAGTGTGCTCATAATATGTGCCGCTCTCGTTGTGTAAGGAAAGGGAAAAAATACCTATAAAACACAATTACCTTTTTCGATACATTTATTGTTGAGATCGCAGGGAAAATGTTTGGAAACGTTTATTGGAATTGTCGGCGATCGATGGCCATTATATTCTCTCGGTAACGTTTTCATTAACGGCGATACGAGGCTGTGCAGGCTGCCGGGACAAAACACACACACACGACTCAAAATCAAAGTAAAGGCAATCAACAACTGGCGGTTTTCAATTTAAACGCGCTCTCGCCATTGTTTTCGACTTGTTGAAATTATTTTTCGAACCTTTCGACGCCGGGTTTTCTGGTGCACAGATTCGAAACTTTCAATTTTATACAGTACATAATTAAACCAACACACAGACAAAATAAACTCCTAGGTCACGGGCGAAATAGAGATACAGCGATGTAGGGCTACAGAGATCGATGACTATTTTTACTGGTATCACACGGACATTAAAATCTCTTATTTTATATAACTAACGGATTTCCAGGTATTTTATTATTATTATAGTAGTGCCATCGCGTTAGAATATTAATAGGTACGATGACTGTGATACAAAGATGCATTTTGTGACCTGAATCGATGTGGTCCGAATCGGTTTGTTAACTATATACCTACATACCGCATCTAATCAACTAAAATGACAATTAAATTAGTTGAATATCATAATATTATCATTAATTATTATCTTACTGTCAACCAGAAAACTTGCAGATGGTCGTTATAATTAAAATAACGACGACGGCATATTTTTAATGAACGGACTTTCGATGTCGATAAAGTTGTGCAATGTTCTTCAGTTGTAGTGGTCGTGTGTGTAGTACAAAACTATCTCGGTAGGATGTCCATTTTTTTTTTTTACCAGTCAATACAAAATACGTTTGTAATCGTTAATTATTTGTACAACTCGGCATATAAGTTACAGAACATTTATGAAAGCCCGTCTTATAACTTTGACTTGTTAACTGCAGTAATCATAACTTTATCTCAATTTACCTTCAATTATTTAATACTTTAGATTAGTTCTCTGCACAATGAAGATAATTGAGACTGCGATATTTTAATTTTAACAAAACAAGACTGATTTTAATATACTTCATTTGAGATATTTTACTAAATCGTTCACAGTTTTTCAATTTAACAATAATGCTTGGCTGTGCGGGTACAATGTACGTACATTATTAATTATTATCATAATACGATTTACAATCAAACGGGAGTGTAAATTATCTTTTGTTCGATATTACTTGAAGTTAAGTTTGAACCTTGATAATTTTTTAATTAAATTCAACATCGAGTTAAGTCGCAAACTTATTTTTAAAATCGAATTTAAAAAAATCATGGGTGCACAATTTTTAGTATTACACACGGTATTTGGTCTGTTCGGTGTTTTTTATTCTTGCATGAATTGAGATTAAACCGGTGTTATCCGGGTTGGTTTGTATACGTTTTACACAATTGTTCAGATTAGAGTAGGCACAAAAATGATTGAAATATAATAATTACAGATTTCGGGAGCCGAGTTAAAAAGTTGAAGAAAATCGGTTTTTGTAATAATATACCAATTCATGTTGCAAATGTAACACAATGATAAAATAACAAAAACTTTGAGAAACTATGGGCTCATCTTAGACACTTTGAGTATATAAAATACAATATTATAATCCATAATATTTATGCAGATACATAATATGATATTGTGTTATGGGCGCAATAACAATAGCTAAACAATTATTTTTTGATGTAAAATGTTCAGGAAACCATTGCAATAATTATAATATTATTACGTATTTTAGTAATATTATTAGTCATTGTTTGCTGTTGCTTTTATATTATAGAGTTATGTTATGGTAAATTCTCGTCAATATCGATTGTCATCGTATAAAAATAATAAGAAAATGACTTGCCGCTCGAAAAAAAAAATAAAACGATTGTATCTGTTTGACTTTACAACACAAACCTTTATATTGACAATGCGTACGACTTACGTAATAAATAATAATAATGGTGTAGACGTTTAATATTATAAATAAAGTCTTGGAACACAAAACAAACTTTAAAGTATAAAGTATTTTTTGTGATCCATGTGTTTATTTAGATATTGTTCATATAGAACTATGAGAATAATTTAAACTATGAACACATTTTGTTTCGAAGTGTGAAAATGGTAATTTTATAAATACGGGCAACCTGAATAGGCAATGTTCACCGATTATTGTTCTAGGCTCAACATTTTGAACAGCATCCAACTTTTGCCAAAATGACTGGCTTATTTGTGGTGCCCAAACTACTGGTCCATATAGAGTAGGATAGGTTTAATGCGATAGTGATTGATAGTGAGTTATCTCTAAATAAGTTAAAATAATTTTTAATTTTTAGTTTCTGTCTCTATTTTGTAACGTATTTATTATTTTATTTTCCCTTATGGAAAACGTCTGTGAAGATTATTTAAATTACAGAACAAACTATTATGAATCTTTCTCTGAATTTGTACATATAAATAATAATGCGTCTTGTAATTATCTTAATATAATATGTTGTAACATTAGGAGTATAAATGCTAACTTTGATGAGCTTCTATTGTTTTTGGAAAATGATGCTAAATATAGGGACATTGATGTAATTGTTCTAACCGAAACGTGGCATAATCTTTTATCGTGTGCTTATCTAATAGATGGCTATAGTATGTATTGTTCCTCCATAAAAAGAAACCAAAATGACGGTGTTATAGTTTTTGCTAAAAGCACGTTAATTGTTGAATTTTTTGAGTATGATTTTGTAGATGTTAATATTTTAAAACTTTATATATCAAATATAAAAGTGCCTATAAATTTAGTATGTATGTATAGGTCACCCATTTCGGATAGTAATAACTTTTTGAATGCTTTATTGAAAGTAATTGATGATTCCAAAATAAATAATGCGATAACAGTTCTCACTGGTGATATGAATATTAACATAATTGGTATAAAAGAAAATAATAACGGTTATTTAAATTTGCTTTCAAAAAATCAATATGTCTCTTTTATTAATGTTTACACAAGATTACCTATTGGTTTTAATCATGCGTGTTTAGACCATATATTCATTAATGGGAACGATTACCTAATGACTAAAATTAATGCCGGTGTCATTTTAACTGATATCACTGATCACTGTACTATATGTACCTCAATTCCTATCAATACTGAATTTGTTCAAAAAAATAAAATGTTTAGTACAATTAATTACAATCTTCTGTTATCTATATTAGCTAATGAAAAATGGACTGAAGTATATAATGAAATTAGTGATGTTAATAAATGCTATTCCGTTTTCGATTCTAAAATTAAATCTGCAATTGATACATCTACAACCTGTAGATTAATTAGCGCCAAAAATAAACGTTTAAAAGAGTGGATGACTAACGAATTATTAATCTCAGCCCGACGTAAAAAATATCTATCAATTAAATGTAAAAAACATCCTAACAATCAATGTTTAGCTTTACACTACAAAAAATATAAAAATAACTTTACGAATTCCGTTAGGTTAGCAAAGATAAAATTTTATGAACAAAAATTTAAAAATGTAAGTTCTAACCCGAATTTAACATGGAAACTAATAAACGAAGTAATTGGTGACAAATGTAGATCAAAAGATGAAATAATCAAATTAAAATATAACGAAATTGAATTAAATGTCAAAAAAGATCCAATTGTAGCTTCCAATATGTTTAATAACTTTTTTATAAATATTGCTAATAACTTATCTAAAGAGCCAATTACTTTGAAAATGAGCTGTGAACATAATAATATCTCATTTGATGATGTTTTTCTTAAAAAAATCGAGCCGTCAATTATTCTAGAGATAATCAATAATTTCAAAGAAGATACTGCAGCGGGTTCGGACAGAGTTACAGTAAAAATTTTAAAAACTATAAGTAAAAATATAATTGATCCTCTAGTTTACATTTACAATTTAAGTATTGAACAAAGCATTTTTCCTGATAACCTAAAATTGGCTGTTGTTAAACCTTTATTTAAAAGCGGAGATAAAGCGTCTATGAATAACTATAGACCGATATCCATGCTAAGTAACTTTTCCAAAATATTCGAGAAAATTATAAAAATTAGATTAATTGATTTTCTAGAAAAAAATAGTTTGTTGTCAAAAAATCAATACGGCTTTAGACCGGGATTAAGTACGGATAATGCACTATATCAAGTCACTCAGTACATTTATGGTAATTTAGATAACAATAACAAAACGATGGCAATTTTCTTAGACTTAGCTAAGGCATTTGACACAGTCAACCATGACATTCTATTGAATATACTACCCAGCTTTGGAATAAAATGTTCAAGTTTAAACTGGTTTAAAAGTTATTTGCATAATAGGAAACAATTAGTTAAAATAAATGAAGTTAATGGTAATACATGTGTAATTAAATCTGGTGTACCACAAGGCAGTGTTTTGGGTCCAATACTCTTTATTATATATATAAATGATATATGTGAAGTCAATATTGATGGATCTATAATCACTTATGCTGACGATACATGTCTGCTTTTTTCTCATAAGACCTGGGATGGTGTGTATGAAAAAGCTCACCAAGGTTTCAGACAGATAAGTAACAGATTAAAAGATAGAAATCTTATCTTAAATGTTGAAAAAACTGTTTTCATGCAGTTCTCAATTATAAAAAATGATATTAATTACAATAATATTACAATTCATGACTGTGATATAAACAAAATCTGTGACTCGCAAAATTGTAAATCTATTAAAAAAGTGGAAAAAATTCGATACTTGGGTATTATATTCGATAAGAACTTGAGATGGAATTTACACATCAACAACTTATTAGGTAAACTACGTTTTATAACTTACAAGCTAGTAAAAATTAAATGTATGGTGCCGAAACAAACATTAAGAACAATTTACTATGCACTGTATCAGTCTAATTTCCAATATGGTATATTAGTATGGGGTGGCCTTAAAGATAACATACTAAATGCATTAACAATTAATCAAAATAATATAATCAGAATTTGTCTAAATAAATGTACTGTTACGGGATCTACAAAAGCAAATTACATGGAATTTGGTGTTTTACCGGTAAGGTACCTTTACAAAAAAATAGTAATAATGCATTTATTGAAACATGTTAGACGAGATAATCACTACAATAAATTAGATAAAAAAAGAGAATTTAGAAATTATGACTTTCCTGTTATATACACCAATAAATCTTTTGGACAGTCTTTTGTAGACTATCTGGGACCGACAATTTTTAATTCTATGCCGTATGAATTTAAAAAAAATGTGATAATGGGTGATACTATTAATATTAAATATGTGGTATACAAGTTTTTATTTTTGGAATTAGAGAAGAACGCGTTATGTATGTAAAGTATTTTCATTTTTCTTTGTTTATAAAACTTTGAAATGTTATAACTTTATTAAATTTATTTACTATGTATTATGCTTTTATAATTGTTGAGTGTTTATGTATGTATTTTTCTTTTCTTTTGTAGATCATATTATATATTCTCATTATTCTCATTATATTACTTTATTTCATAGTCTATTATATTAACATATCATATTAGTATACGTTTTGTTATATTATATTATATATTATTAAATTTTATAACTANAAAAAATGTCGGGGGTGATGTACACCTAGACAGTGGTTACAATTATTTGTATACCATAGCACCTATATATTCCGTATACCAGATACGAGATAGTAACTCTGAACTTGATAAACGTATTGGATATTATTAATGAAATTGATTGCATGATATCGTCATTATTATTGTTACTTATTTTCATTTCCGACAGAGTTTGTTTTTCAAAAATGTAACACTAGTTTTGGAGATTAGGTATCTCTCATGACATTATTTTTTTAACTATAAGCTACTTAGTACAAAAATATTACTCATCGATTCAGTAGTGGTCCGTCCAACCCCCAAAAGATAGCCAAAACTCATCATAGGACACATGTGATGTTATGACGTTTTCTAAAATATCTTGAATATTACTAGCTGAAAATATCCAGAAATAACATCGTCTGACAAACACCTAAATCAAATCACTCATATAATATGAATATCCTACCAGATCAGTGGCAGTTAGGCCAGGAAGGAATAAAACTAGTTTTAGTAATCAATATATATAGTATAATTCGCATACTCGATACGTATAATTCAGTAAATTGTTGTCCAATACTTCGAAGTCCGTTTTCCCCAATAGTACGTATGACACAGGTTAAATGATAATATTAAATATGAATACTTCACAGTACACCAACAGTTAAGTTTCAATTACTCACAGATGTGAAAATATTAACATAAACAATAATGTCCGATTATGGAAAAATGGAGAACAACAATCTCGGTCGCCAAATGACTATACTGCTTGCAGAGAACTATATTATACATTATTAGGTACACTTATATAAGGGTATAATAATATATTATGGTAACAATCCGCGCAGGATGGACGGGCCCGCTGTATTTGAATAAATAGTTTTTTTTTTCCCGAAAAGGTCGTTTTTAAAATTTAGAGCTCACTGAGGCGAAGATCCCGTTGAATGGTTCTGGTCGTCTGATATTTCTGCGTACCATATACCGGGTACGTGTGGTTATCGTTGCAGCACGGTCGCGGTACAAATACACCCAGAGCTCGGCGGCGCCGTCCGTAATGAATTTCCATTACTTATAATTGAAACAATAAAAACGCCTGCCGCCAGGACAATGGCGGTCAGAGGACGTGTGGGCGTGAGGGCGACTGGCGCCACGGCTGTCGTCCTCCTTATTTTCGCAGACTGGCGTGTGGCCAAAGTCGTCGACGACAACGGCGATGGCGCTATGGAAAAAGGCTAAAGGTTTTCGTGGGGTTCGAAGTGCCTATCATCATTGTTATTATGATTATTGCTATCATTATCATCGTTATCGTTATCATCGATGCTATCGTTATCAAGTATACCTTATCCGTACGAATTGCTCACTGCTGAAACTGATCAACCTCAATGATGTTTTGAGTACTTGCTATTTTAGTTTTGATGATAAGGACTGAGGACCGTCGGCTTAACATAAACACAAAATCATTTTATGCTTTTCACGGGATATAAATTATAAATTTAAAATTTAAAAGTAATTATTACAAGTGTTTAATATGTCTAAAATGATTTTCAACAAAAATGTTAGTGAAAAAAAATTTGCGAAACCAAAAAAACATGTCAATGGTAAAATTGTCCGAAATCGCAAAAAAATATAGTATCGAAATAGAAAACCATAATAGCAACACACCCTGTAACATTAGTTTCAGTTATTTCTGTCAAACATTTTAAAACACCAAGGTACTGTGAATACCTGTGGTATTGTTAATAGCACTCTGTAGATATTTATACCTAATTTGTAATTTACATCATGTTAGGGTTGTGACCATGTAGTAGACTATATAATTTAGTAATGTTGTAAGCAAATTTTTACTTATTTATGTATTTAATAGTATATTAATTCCGTATGCTATTATCTTATTTATAATTTCAAACAACCTCGCCTAGGAGTTTGACTTATTTTATTTTGGACATTTTTACCACGAACATTTTTTCCCAGACATGTCGACCTAGATTAGTCTAGAATATAATGTGTTATAGAATATTAAACGGATATCTATAGAGTCTGAAGAGAAATCGTTTGCGTCTCAAACAAATAAGGGTGGTATTTAAACTCAAAATAGAGGAGAAACGAGAATCAAGACATAGATTTTAGTTTCACATTTCAACATTTCGTTCCTTTTCTGATTCGTATTAACGGTGCCATTCCAGATAGTAGAATTATATCACACTATTATGCCATCCTATATGGTTTATTGTATCTATAGTTGTGCGCATTCGCAATTGGACTTCTATGGCCTGTGGTGTCTTCATCTGCAGGTTTAAGTCACCACCACGCATAATACTAATAAATCCTTTGACCGTCTCACCGCAGTAATGTGAGGTCTACCGTCGAAATTACCTACACATTTCATAAGCGTCTGCAAAGACGTAAATGTTGGCAAACGGACTGTGATTTTTCGATAAAAACGTTCAACCAACATTTTAAAATCGGTACCACGGATGATTAAGCACCATATTCATTTTTGCGCCCAAAAACAGCATGCTATATTCTATAGGTTAGGTCAGGTAACGTCAATTTTACGTTTGTCAACGACGGAAATTTCACAAAAACACTTTGTACAGTTGCATTCGAGGCACTTCGTTGGAACTGTTTAAAGTTTTGACTGAAAACACCTACATATCTGAGTGTGAGACGTGAAATCAATGTAGTTCATTTAGTTTAATATCTGCAGGTCAGTAACACCAGTAAATCCCTCAATTCCCACCTCAAAATCGATGGTTTAATTTTAGACATTTAATTTTGTAGAAGTCCATTAAGAAACATCCGACTTAGTTTTAAATTAATTATATAATATGAAATGTAAGACGATGATATTAATTTATTACGGACCACGTAGTATAGTCCAAAAATGAAACCCCAACATAAACCATCATTTTGGATACAGAACTTGAATATTATTTCTAAATTAAAATATCTGTTTTTTTAGGAAATGTCTTAAACTTTAAAAAAGTAATTTATAAAAGACAATTTTACCACTCATACCGTTACAGACAGTCCGAGAATTATGCTACACGAAAAACACAGGTGCTAAATACCACAGAGACGTATTTACAAGACACTGAATTTATTTATTTATTTTTTGGATCTACAAAGAAGGAAATATAACATTAATGTTTGGTTTACTTTTCTTGAACCGAGTGAAAGATGTCCCAACGGTTATTAAACAATTCACAGCTCGGTGTAAACACAAAATAATTATTATGAATTTATTTTTTCTCGAACGATAACGTTCTCCTGTCTTGTGATGTACGACATAGATGCAACGCCCTAAGTACAAGAATGTACGGTCGGAGTAACGTTTGTTTGTTTTTACTGGCTACTTGGTAAGCATTGGCCAAAAAAAAAAAAAAACTATGATTATAAGACGATTGAAGTTTATTCAAATTTCTTTTATAATTTAAATTTGATAAATGCCAATGAAATATGTACATGATTGAATTATTTTTAATAAATACTAAAGAATTAAAATGATGTAATATTTGTGTTAAGAAAATACAATTTGAACATGAAAGTACGAAACAAATAAGTTTGTAAAATGAATAATACTGCAGGAGCAAATCATTGTCGATGATGAAGTTTCTCGGCTTTATTTTTATTAGTTATAAAATATATTTTTAGATTCTGAGTGGAACGATGAATGTATTGATTTTACAACGATGTGTGTTTTTTTATTTTTTTTTGTGTCTGTCATCACCTTTTAGGACAGTAAAACTGCTTCGATTTTTTAACTATAATAATTATGGTTAGGATCTTATAAGTTCGAAAAAAAGTTGAAATATACCATTAATATTCTCTTAAAAAATGAGAAAAATATGTTTTTATTCAAAAAAAATCAATTAACAGAAAATTATGTAGTCTTTTTTTTTGATAAAAAGGAACATTATTTTATTATATTTTGTAACTTTATCTTAAAAAATTACAAACAACTAGAAAATAAAACAAATATAAATTTAAAAAACAAAATAAAATATACTAATTTATTGCGCCATTCAAGTAAAAAATAAATATCTTCTTGGTGTAAAAGATCAAAATTAGATGCGTACATTTAGATCTCAGAATTAAAATAATATTTGAAAATTCCAATATTATATTATGCATATAAACGTCTCACGATTTTCAAAATATTGCAAGATGGCAAGGCCATGTAAGATATGCTCAAGAAACGAAATATTCTCAAGGCCTAACATAAATATTTTTTAAAAAAATGTTCGCGTTAACTTTTCGTTGACGAACCGTCCACATTTTGTACTGTTATTGCTTTGTTCCGTAGGGAATGACGTAATGTTATAAATTTTACGTAAAACCTATAAATTCGGACCTAAATAAAGTTATGTTGTGTTGGCCCACATTTTGATTTGCCGGTATTACATAAATGGTAGTGAAAAATGTAATACATTTATGATATGTATGCATTTTAAATACTATATATATGTAATCCTTATAAACTGAACCCCACGTGGAGTTTTTCGCCCAACCCGGTCCAGCTGAAATGTCAAAAGATCGTTAAAATTAACCCCGGACCTCATAGCTAGCCCGGCCTAGCTCAGTCGGTAGAGCACGAGCCTCTCGATCTCGGGGGGGCCGTCGGTTCGAAGTCGGTACCACTTTGTGGTATCACCCGTGTAGAGTGGCAGTCGGTAAAACCTACTACGCCTTCGTACACCCTAAGCCCTACGTGCTAATGACTGTTCTAAATCTGAATGACTGTCAGGATTTGATGTATCGTAGAGCTTTGAATAAGCTTCATTGACTGTAGTATACTAGGCACGTTGTACGTATAGGTACGCCAGATCTGTACTCTTTAAAATAATACGAGAACGTACCAGACTCGAAATAATATTCAAACACAACATGATGACGAAAATACTTTTTGTAGAAGCAAACGCACAACAAATGACTAAATCGAAAACATATTTTAGCCCTTAATGCGGTGATCATCGCTTGTCACGTGCAATAAACTGTCGTAATTGCGTTATCTCCGATTTTCTCGAAGAAAACTGACTGTCTGCGGCTGTAGCAAAATAGTAAATTGTCGTGTCGGCACATCTTTTTCGGCTCGCCTGATACCTTAATAATTAGAAACGATTACCATGATATTGTACCACAACAGTATTAATGATCATCGTAGTTGATGCCGAAATAGCATAATATGAGGTCCCTTAGCTCGGCACTACAGTGCGTTTATACCATTGAATGGCTGAAAATGTGTTTATGACACCCTTCGGATTCCCCGATGCTCTCTATCAAAGATTAACGCCGACTATTTTCGATAAGACTCGCTCGTGTGTGGATGTCGAACATGGTCTGAATAAAATACGTTTCGCATTAAACTAGGTTAATTAAACGATCATTAAATCCTTACGAACAATGAAGTTGTGTTTCGTCGTCGATCGACATTTTATCATAACCAACCGTAATCAGAAGTGGCTTGCAATAATGCCGTTGACAATCCGAAGGTTTCCTTTGAATTTTGTGTATTTGAATTCCATTTAGATTTTTTTTTAATGCGATTCAGTTTATTGTCCCCCATGGACTTTCTAACGTTCGCAACAATGTTATACCTATTATAAATATTATAACTGTTATTATAGGTTTATTACTGAAATTTACGACTATCGATATTATACGTTTTTTTTTAAATTTTATTTATACCTCATAATAATAATACGATATGACTGGTATATTATTATACCACAATATTCTCAAGCGACTCAACCGTAAATAAAGTAACCGTAAGACAAGTTGAAACACACAATATTATATTTTACATATAATATTATACGTGCCGGTTGGAATTCATCATTTTACTATTTCCTGCTGAAACCATAACAATAAATCTTCAACACATTTCGAAGAAGGTTTTATCATTTACCTATAACATACATAAAATAAACGTCACATTTAGTATAGTAATATTTTTAAATCGGAACAGCGTAACATTGTAGGTGCATCGTTACCTTAGATAATGTATAATTCTCGATGTTATTACATTACCTACATGAAATCTATATAAGAATAATTCGTTAGAATTTTAGATTCGACGAGACTTGAATCCACCTCGAAATACCGCTTCTGAGTTTGATTTCGATTATATGGTTTCTGAAAAGTTCGAGACCATGACACAACTGTTTGAAAAAAATTAGAAGCAACGCAGCCAAATCAATAAACGTCCAAGTAACATTTTCCGGTGTCACGCATTGGATAAAGTTATATAGCCTGTAGGTTGTTGATGACTAAAAACTATTATAGACACCTACAGAATATTATTATAATTTATTATGATTTGGGAACTCTTGCGTCACCTCTCCGGACACTATAAACAGTAAACACGTATATTTAGTTTTGAGGTAAGTATACCTACTTTTTAAAGTAATTTTGACTTTATTGGTACTCCACTAAAATCTAAATCATTTATCATCTATCCATAATGATTATGTTTTAATTATTTTAATTGTTGATGTTAAGATCGGACCTTCAATAATAATAGACATCTTCAGTTTAAATTGTTATCATTGTTTATTAATAGTTGTTGTAATCATATTTAAAATTATACAACTATGAATATTTCGCAATAAATAAATATTCTCATAAATATTAAAAAGAAACACTTTAACACAAATTAATTTAAAAACGTTGATATTTAATCATAAAATTTGAAATGGCTCTCATTGATCACTCTCGACGATAAAATCGCTTACAAGTGATCATGAATACATTTTTATATGACCGCAAGGGTACAAAATAAAAAATCACGACACAAGGCTGGTCAGTGGGATGCTCTTCTCATACGGGCGGACGATAGTGGCCGTGCATTATTGTTGTAGTCGTCGTATACTTTCAATTTGAAAGCGATGATAAATAATATCATCGCATTCAAATGCCGGTTTTGAACGGAACTCAGGTCTTGAGATCTTCAATCGCTAGCGTTTTTGCACTTCAATAGCTTTCCTCAATACTGCCTTGCGAAACCTATTGAAAAAATTGAAAATCGACCTATTCGAAATGTATAATACGGCTGCGAGCCGCGATGGCGTTTAGAAAATGAATTTAGAAAAATATCTATCGCATTTCGTGACTAAGACATTAATCACTCACGTATATCAAAGGGAAAACTTCGTTCAACTTTGGCCGAAAACATTACTGTATATCGTATCGCACGCGAGTCGGACACGAATTCAAAAAAAAAAAAATAATAATAATAATTACGAAATCTATTTCGGTTATTATATTAATGTTCATATTCCTACCGCTCCGTATAGTCACTGTCGCAGTGTAAAGTAATAGAAAACTATTATGGTTTTTATCCATTCCGGGTCAAATCGTTTAATTTATTATTTCAGATCCAAATAATCATAAACGAATTATACCGGTATTATAATTTATAGTACGCGGTGGTCGGGTCGGGTCTGTTTTTTTTTTTTTTTTTTGAAAAGAATTCGTTTTTGTATTTTTACATTCACCACTATAATGTACGTTGCGGTCGAAGTACACGAAATGATAAATGAGTACCCGGGACGTCAAAGTTTATGCAATACGTGCGCACATTAGCGTGTATAAAATCCACATTATAATAATATATAAACGCTCCCTGCTAAGACAGCGGCGAAGTTATTTTTCGAAATTAACTGTCCGCAAAACAAAAAACGCAAAAACAACAATAACGTACCTACATAATTTTATTTCCATTTTTTTGTCTCTCGTCCTGCGACCGAGTGACAGTTATTCTCTGCAAGAACAGATTGAGTTCGGACCGACCAACCAGACGACTATCCCTCTTGTTTTTTCGAACCATTTATATTGGAGTAATTGATTGTTTAAGTCATACCGTAGTGATGTTCGGCAACAACAATACCATAATATATAATTATATTCAAGAAATAGCAAAAACTGTTTTTGAACGGCACAGCCAGTAGTCCAAGCTGCGCAACACAATGTTGACACTACGAATATGAGGACATTTAGTGTGCAGCGTTTTTTTTTTTTAAATTTTTTTAAATTTGAACTAAGAAAAAAGCTATTCAAGTTTAATAATACACTTTCAAACACTGAGAACTTTTTTCGTATTTGCAATGTCAAAAAAATAAAAACAACGTTGCACAGTAAAATATGTTTTAATCTTTAAAGTGTGAACATATTTTGGTTGCTTATCTTGGACTAAAACCTGTGTGTGGTTCTTACTCACCAAAAAAATTATTTTTTTAAAATTGTAAAACGGAGACGACACATGCATATCGAGGGTGTACTGTAGAGTCATCTTAAGGTTTGGACGTGAGGTTGTTCCAAGATTGGAAGATAGTGTTGTCAAAGAGTGACACTTTTGAAGGGTGCAGGTTTTTATTTTACAAAATATTATATTTGCAATTTCATCGTATCGTTCTTATTATCTAATTTCAAAACTAACATATTGTGGTTGTCGTAGTCAATAGTGGAACTGAAAAAGAAACTTTTCGTGACAAGTCGATATTCTAAAGGGTAAATTATTTAAACAATTTTAATGAACTTGAACCTTCAAAAGTATACGTAGATGTGCAAATAAATTAATACAAGCATCTACATGAATTATATTATACTTTTTATTTTATTTTATCAATGTCTTTCGTTACAAGAAACTTCTGAAAACAATTAATACATTCATTAATGTTCTTGAATTTTTAGTAAAATCTGCTTGCAACCCTTCTAAAACATTGTTTAAGTCTTAAAGATTAGAAAATGTGCAAGGCGAAAGAAAATGTAAGCGGAAATATTATTCGGGAAATTTTGAGTGAAACTGTTCGACTGAAAGACCATTTTCCACATTTCACAGAATAAAATATAATCTTATGGGCTCATCTACAAATGTATAAAGGATCAACAGTGTAGTCTAGAAGTTCTTAGTATGGAGGTAGTGACTCGCTCCAACATTTTAGATTCCAACGAAAATAATCCTAAGACATATTGTAATGAATGAGGATCAAAATGCCGGAAAATGTCCGGAAAAAACCGCTTTTTTTTCCAGAGCTTCAGAAAATGTGGAAAAATTGTAAATACTGTTAAAGTTAACTAAGGATAAAAAAACCTCAGTTTAAAGAATATATAAAGAAACATGTCATTGTCATTTCACATAAAATGTCAATACACAACGTACGTATCATTTTATTAACTATTAGTACCGTTCTTTCAATATTTGTTCTAAAAATAACGTTTTACCAATCAAACATCTATGTAAGAGAGTGTATTCCTCAAAAACCTTTAATGCATTATGATTATCAACTAACCATCGCTATTTATCGGATTGTTGCCAATTTACATAACTTTTTTGATACCATAGGAAAAACCGATTTTAAGGAAAGTCCCAGTTTTTTGTCAAAACCTTTTTTATTCGGAAATGTTGATCCCTAGTAATGAACAGGTGTCTAGTGGATATTTTTTTTTACCATCCATTATGGACTACTGACTACGGTTCGTACACATATTGCGAAATGACTGCTTCAACGTCGTCGTCGTCTTCAACTGCCGTTTTTCGCGGGTAAAGAAAATAAACCGTCATCCAACCCTAGGAATTTAAATTCGATTCGATCGTTTCGGGTTTTTGGAATACTTTCCGAATTTTCAGTGATGTGCACTCATCCAACAAACTTTCCTACACTTAGCATGTATATATAACAAAAACCCGAACTGAGATCGTTTGAAAAATCCGTTCAGGGTTTAGCTATTTAACTATTATTATACCTATACCTAGTGGGTGTTTTAATAAATGGTTTTACGATATTTTCAGCCATAAAAATTAAACTGTTTTCTTTCCTCTGTTCTTTTTTATTTTATTTATACTTCTCAACTGCACCAGTCGCATTTTTAAACGTAAAGTCGTTGCATTCCATTTGGCGTGACGCAAAAACGTGATGCACATTTATAAGGTAAAATCTCCTCTCCCGGCAATATCGATACCCATAAGATCTATAAAAACGATCGTAATCGAAGGATTTGTTCGTTTTCAATTTTTCTTTCACGATATTATTATTATTAAATAATATAATATTTATTTATTTAAGCATCTATTTGCGATGCTTATACATTTTTCTTTATTACGTTGTCACAAAATTGCATGTCATTGACAATTTCGTCAATATCGAATGCAGTAGTAGAAACCATTGACGTTTTTTTTTTTGCTTTGGTATGACCCAATTAGTCATGGTTAGTCATGTTGATGAGTAACGCTGATAGTTTTTATTCATATTAGAACGTTCAAAGAACACAATAATAATTATAAAGGTAATAAAATAAATTTCAGATTCATAAGACCAGAAAAGAAATACCTTACCCCAGAACATCAGATTTCATCAGTATCGTACTCTAATTTAATAGGTATAGGGCGTTACATTTTTATAGAACAATATAGAATTTGATTTCCTCTCAATCATTTCAATCATTTAATTTTAACCTTTTTAGTGTTGTGTTAAGTGTCAATATCTTGTTACTTACGAATTCGGTATTCAGATCACAAGGCGTAATGGTTAAGTGGAAACCCGGCTTAAGGTTTTCGATTTGGTTTCAAACTGCAGTTTCAAGATTTTTCGAATGTTCTAAGCCGAAATCGATTTCAACGTTCATTATAATGTCCAATCCACTTGTCGGTCGAAACGTGTTCGAAATCGAATATCTAGTAACTATTGGTATCTGCTAATATACTATCTGATCAAACAGATATAACCACGTGCGTTGCATTCACAAACGTGTTGACGTATTCGTAAAAAAAATGTGTACTTGTCCGAACGCTCGTGACATCATCTCGAAAGCCCAGCTTTATGTTAGGTAATCAGTTAGATGTATCTATATTATGTATTTTCTACTGTAAAATTAGTCGCAATAAGTCTGAAAGTTTTTCCAAGAATAAATTTTTTTTTCGTATTATTGCGAAATGGGTAGTTTGACATTTTACAGTATTTTTATGTAATAATTTTACAACGCGAGTGTAATAATATTAGAAGAAATTTGTCGTCGTGTCTCTCCTCTATCTTTATTAAGATAAATATCGCAAACTTTATTCTTTCCGCTATGCAGACAATGTTATATAATTGAAATTTGTTCGAATATTTTTGTACGCTTAACATGCAAACATTCTATTTATCATAATTTTGTTTGTGTTTTTTTCCTTTTCCAGTCTTATCGATGTTGATACAAATATAACTTATGAAACGCAAACAGTTCGTAGTAATGACTAATAAAGCGTATTGCATGAAAAGTTAGTCTTCGTGTGAATTAAATTCAGAAACATTATTTAAAAAAAGCAAACGTTAGTTGATGAACAGTGATTTGTATTTATTAGGTACCTCTCGATATCTCGCATCCATGTTGTAGTACAATATTATACTATATTGTTATTTAAAACTAGATAGCAAAAATCGACTGAAAAAACTAAGATAAGAACCAGTTAATATTAATTACTTACGTATTATACGAGAGTTTATAATCAAAAGCATCTCCATTTTTACAACTTTATATTCATTCATAATATTGTCGTTTCGAAGATGGTCAGCAAATTTCCTGTTTTAACATTGTTGTCGGAATTGAGATAAATTTAACGACTTGGTAAACTTTTGGAGCGTTATCATAAGAACCAAACGATTTTTCAGAAATACCAATAGAAATGTAACACTGATAAAGTACAATATAAATTTTAAGGGTAAAGACAGAGAAAAATGCACTGAATTTACACCGATGGAGCTCTCAATTATATTAATTTATATTGTTTTGTAGATCTTTCTATTATTTTCTAAATCATCATTAAAATATGTTTTATCTTGAATAACCATGTGGAATTTTCGATTTAAAAAAATTGATTCTATTATTCAATAATACTAATTAATTTTTAAATTTATTATCAAAATAATATGTTTAAACTATTTTATTTAATTTGAATTTAATATAATCGGGCATATGTGAAAGTAGTAGTCCAACTCATATTCTGAATTTCGGTTTGATAGTATTGCTCATATTTTATTTTTTACTTAAACATGTATTCCTTTCATTGTAGTTTATTTTTAAATTGTTGATTACAAATCTATGCATTTAAGAGGTTAATTAGGATTCTGTATTATCGTTATGGCACCGGTCCTATAAAATAAAAAGAATAAATTTACATAATTTATTGTTTTTTTCCCAGCCATTGTCCCCCTCCCTTCTACAATAATCTCAATTCTTACTACACCCGTAATAACTATATAATATGTTTATAGATCTGATCTTGCTGTGCAATTTTTTTTCAATAATTTTGTTGTTTGTTAAAATGAATTACTTTGGTGACCCAATTGTATAAGGGCAATATTATATAGTACCTTTAGGAAACGTTTGTGTCAGGCACTAATTAATAATTATTATTACCATATCATTTCACGTATTACGGCGTTCTACGAATTTTAAGCGAAGTACATTATCGTACAATAAGCATCGCATTATAAACGCACAAGTCACAATAGTTAGGTCATACGTCGGTCTAAAATAGACGAGTTGTTTGTAACTAAACATGTCGACCATGCATGGAGAGCGAACTTTAAGTCTACAGTTTATTACTGACGTACATCACGAGGGTCGTATTTACAGACTAATCAATTTAATTGGCTACTATAATTTTTTATAACCATATATTTTGTAGTTTTCAAAACAAATACACAATATGAACATAACCATTGAATTGATTTTTATCGTAGCTACTTATTAGTTATTTTAATATATTTTTCATGATAACTTATATGGCGAATGTAATAATCAGAAGCAGCATATTTTTAAAACAAATTTAAGTAAGAAATGTCGAATAAGTATTCAGTAAGCTTAGATGAGTGACTGGAATTCAATGAAACCACTGTAAACTTTAAATGTTTGTATTAAAAATAAATATATTCATTCGCTATTCTATACTTCCTTAAATATAACATACATTAGAAATTAAAAAAAAAAAAAACAACTTAATGAACCTTCATCAGAAAAAAAATTCAAAATTTTTCAAATCACCATTTCAAAAAAATGTGCATAGATTAAATGCATAAAATCAAACGGATAAAAAGGTGATATTATTGTAGTCGAAAAATCACCTCGTATATTATACACATTTATGTTTACAATTTAATTCCAAAGTCAAGGTGGTAGGTATAATTCAACCGGTGTATACGTCGATTATCGAACGATCTATCCTGATCCTATCCTAATGCAATCCACATGCAGGTGCCAGGTGGTTCGATGTAACTATACAGGGTAACGCACATGGAATAATATTTTTTCGTCGGGATGGGAAAATCTATATCTACTTCATGTATGTGCAAACGTACGAAAAGAAAATATGATATACGTATTGTCTTTAAATTGTATTTTCGTGTGCTACACGAGCTGTCTTCGTTATAGTTTTTTTTTTCGTGCTGACAATGCGGAGTTAATATTTCTAAGAATTTCCGAATTATTGATTTCACATCAAATCTTGTTACTATTTTGACAATGCGATGATCAAGCTTTGTACGTTCATGATTTGAACACATAAATTTATCTATCCGTGTCCGGAATTCAAAAGACTTCTGAAATACACAACTACTGCTACATTGCAATGGCTGCGTTTGTTTGGGGAAATTTCGGATACGAAATGATAAATACCCATTGCCGGTTTTATTCATTTATTCGTAACTGCACTATCACTGTTGCGGGACTTTAGACCAAGAAAATATTAAGGTGTATGAAATATAGAGTGAGAGGATGTTGTGAAATTCATACGTTTTACCCACGAAATGTTTTAGATGTATATTATGACCCATGCACCGTGTCCGGAATAACGTTAGCTAACTAACAGTTATTTTACTATGTATTATAATGCCCGGTTTCCATCACCGACCGCGGTAAAATGCTTTTTT